>NC_058407.1:35546580-35593423 GCF_002201575.2 Neomonachus schauinslandi
CTATCACATTAGTATTTAAAATGATACTTAAGTTACTGGCTAAAATAGTTTGATACAAAAAAGAAACTAGAGATATAAAATTTGGACATAAGGCTCCCTTACTATTTCCAGATGATATAATTACATATCTGTAAAACACAAGAGAATCAACAAAAATTATTGTGTAAGAAAATAACAGAGTCCAGGATAAAAATATTAATACGCATACATGATTAGGTTTCAAATAAAATAGTTTGAACCATATTGAAGGATTATTTTGTTGGTCAAAAATCCATAAATAATCAGCAATTCAATTCACCAGCACCAACAGCAACAAACCAAAAGATATAAAATTTTAATAGAAAAAATAACCTATTTATAAAGAGGGGGAAAAAAGATAGTATCTACAAATAAGCTTAACAAGAAATGAATAAGGTCTTTGATGAGAAACTTTAAAACACTCATGAAGCAAGAAGACTCAAACAATTTATAATGTAATGTGATGTCAACTAAAAAATGATTTTTCGAACTGAACAGGTTATTGTAGAGATCATATGGAAAACAAACAAACATGAATAGCCAAGAAACATTTTTAAAGAAAGGACAATGAGGTAACTAGCCCCCTACTATTAAAATATGCTATAAAGCTTCCATAATTGATACAAGATAGTACATTAATAGACAGACTACTGGAGTAGAACATCACATATAAAGATATAAGATATATATATATGTATATATAGAGAGAGAGATGTATATGTATATACACATACACACATAATACTTTATGAAAATGTTTGGATCTCAAATTAAGAAGAAAAAAATAGCCCATTCTATACAAGATTTTGGGAAAACTGGGTAACCATCAATACAAAAATATATTTGGAACTGTATGTCATATCATACATCAGAAAAAAATCCAAAATGAATCAAATATTGAAATGTCAAATTTTAACAAAGGCACGCTGTGCAGCAGGGAAATGAATGACCCTAATTTTCTCTTGCAAAACCAGGATGACCTTCTAATCACAGAATCTAATTTCCCAATTCTTGATCCACTGGACATATTTGAACATTTTGCAGCTGTTCATTTCCACTTGAAACTCTTCCATCTTTGGCTCCAGTGATCAGGGTTCAATGCAGACTTAGACCAGACAGACAGTTACTTGTTCAGGATGCCAATACATAAAGAACTCTAAAATGTCATTGACTATGTGAAGAAAAATGAATTTCTAAGACTACTCTTAGGTATATGATTAATTAAACTGCCTCAGTCTGAGACAAACTGCTCTGACTCACCCTGCAATGACGATGTTTTATGGAGGTGGGTTTTATTAACTCTAAGTCTTTTGTTTTACTGAGGTTTATGCAAACTGAGGCATTGTCTTTTTCCAACATTCCAACTTCCTCCCCATGCAAATGTTTAGCCTCTTTGAATAAATGAGGAACAGCCACTTATAGCAAGGTTAGAATGGACACCCAGCTATCGGCTTATCTGGGGATGTCCATGTTTCTGTATGTGTAGATACTAAATCTGATTTCTCTGGTCCTTTAAAATCTTCTCTGGTGTCCTTCATGTTTGTTAAATAGTATTGTCTTCCCCAGTTGGGTCTTCCCCTTCAGAGATCATCTACTTTCATAATTCAAAAATCAAAAATATATATGGATGACTCCAAAACCTATAAAATTATATCTCTACTCTAGAAAACTTTTGGCTCCAAACCATTATTACCAATTATCTATTAAATAGTTGTCTCAAGCCAGAGACAACTACATGAAGGCAGCCTAATATACTAATTAAGAGCATTAGAGCTAGACTGCCTGGGTTCAAATCCAAAGTCAGTTAAATACTAGATATGCAAACTTGTACAATTTGTTCCAGTTTCACTGTGGTTCAGTTTCCCTATTGAAATAATAGCAGTACTGGGGCACCTGGGTGGCTCAGTCGTTAAGCGTCTGCCTTCAGCTCAGGTCATGATCTCAGGGTCCTGGGATCGAGCCCCACATCGGGATCCCTGCTCTGCAGGAGGCCTGCTTCTCCCTCTCCCACTCCCCCTGCTTGTGTTCCCTCTCTTGCTGTGTCTCTGTCTGTCAAATAAATAAATAAAATCTTTAAAAAAAAAAAAAGAAAAAGAAATAATAGCAGTACCTACTTCATATGATTTTTAGATAATTAATGAATATTTGTAAACCATCCAGAACATGTTATTGTACAGGGTAAGGGTTAAATAAGTGTTAAATTATTATATATAATAAAAAATAAGGAAAATTTACAGTGCAGATATTCCCAACAGGACTTCTAAGTTAGAGGTCTGTCACCTAGGACTTTGATGGTCTATCAGCATTTTCCAGGAGAATAAGGCAGTTGACAGTAAAAAAAACAATATTGTTCTTTCAAGTCAAATAAAACAAAGAGACTCTTGTCCCTTTACTCTATATCTCTTCCCAGAGCAGCTAGAAAACATAAAAGCATCAGACAGAAGTTAGGGATATGTCCCAGAGAGGCACACAGTGACCTTCCATTTGACTCCTGGTGATAGTGAGGAAATGAGAGAGCAGATCACACTTCTTTTCAAGTTCCTAGGCCCCAAACCAGGCTTGTCTTATGATGTGGAGAGGATATGAGATTGGAGTTGCAAACTAGACTTTTTAATAAAGTAGAGAGATGTTATGGAATCTGCCCAAGACGTCATTAAAAGATCTGCTACCCAGCAGGGAAGGAAAATTGACATTGCACAGTTGGGGGCATTGATTAGAAAAAATAAATCCTTTTCAAGTGTGTACTCCATAAAGCTCAGACTCTCCAATAAACCTGTTATTACTATATATGGCTATAAAGAAGCTTTGACATATGAGGGGCATGCTGTAGCACTCAAATGGCTCTGCTCAGAAAAACTTCAGCAAAATTTAAAGCATTTTCATCAAGTAAAAAAGAAAAATCATAAGATTTGGTAGAAACCAGGTGCCATTCAAAATACCTTATTCTGATTTTATTGCCATAATGATAAAAGTCTAAAATTAAGAATGACTTTTTGCCCAATATAAATAATTTCATTAAACTCAGGAATTTTCATAGACAGATATGCCATTCTTTATAGACATACATACATATATAAATGCAAAATTTGGAAAATTAAGTCATATTTTATCAAAATAAAAATTATATCCTTATTTTAAATGAATTAGATTACATAAGGAGGGTAGAAATAAAAGTGATAAACAAGGTAGGCAATAGGGTGGACAATCACCTACACAGTGCTGTTTGAAGAATACCAAAACACCTCTCAGATGCAGAATTATATTTGCCCATTCCATTTATTGACTAATTGATTTTCTCATCCTTCCATATAGCTATTAAAACCACACTGACATTACAATAATAAAGCTAGGGTGGGGGGCATTATTTCATTTTTTTCATTTCAAAAAGATAATTAAATCAGCTTCTTAATGTGTAAAACACTCAGAACTCTAACAAACACCTAGCAATCATTACATATATATAAGCTTTGGGTTATTATTATTAATCCCTGAGATGTGACAAGTTTACACATTCCCATCAAAATCCACTAGCTTAATAATTTTGGTAACTGAGACTTTATGCCTGACTGAAGAGTTGTGATAAAGAATTAGAAACTCTCAATTTTAGGTTAATGAAAGGGTAAAGAACACAAATAAAACAGGTGAGACAACATGAGGATAGTAACAAGTAGATCACAAATGATTATTTGTGAAGCATAAGTATTTGGGGGAATCACAGCCAAAAGGAAAGGAAGACTCAAATCCTTCTCCACTTAAAATATTTTACCAAAGTAGTTTTGTTTTTAAACTTAACTTGCATGAAAACACCAACAGAAGACACAGAAACAACATGAAAAAATGGATGATGCAAGGAGAACACTGTGTGATCATAGAAACAGAGATTGGACAGCAGCAAGTCAGGGAACACCAAGGTTTGCAGGCCACCACTCAAAGCTAAGAAAAGGCAAAGGATCCTCCCCTGGAATCTTCAGAGAAAGCATGGCCTCGCCGACACCTTGATTTTGGACTTCTAGCCTGCAGAACTGTGATAGAACAAATTTCTGTTTTTTAGCCACCAAGTTTATGGTACTTTATTAAAATAACCCAAGGAGCCTAATAATAGATTTTGGTTATAGGAATCCACCAATCATATGGATGTCTCTATATATGATGGAGATGAGGGATCTCTACTTTGTGTTAGTTTCTTTATTGCCTTTCTCATGTCCCCATACAATTCTAAATCTGAATCCATAAATACCCTAGGAACATGTACTGGAAACACAAAGTTCTCCAAATTAGCTTCAGCTGGTTCCTTCAGGCATTTCAGGCATTCTCTGTATTTTCAGAATCTCTACATATGTCAGCATCTCAATTGTTCCAAATGCCCCTCACTTCTTTTTCCTCCTCCTTCCTGTTCTTCTACCTCTATCTTTGTCTTTATCTCTACCTTTTTCATTATAACTATTTTTCCTCATTTTGTCAAATTTTAAGTTTGAAATACTGCCCAGGAAACTCTTCAAGTTCCTTTCACAGCTGCTTACTTTTCCAGCAAGAATACCCAGCTGGTAGAGCCTAAGGCTCAATTCCTTATCTTGTTCCATAGAAAACTTTGACAACAGTTTGCCCAGGTCCAACTGGAAAGAAGTTAACAAAAGAAGATGACCATCATCCATTCTTATAGCTCTGTGATCCTCAAATCGTTTTCCCTAGATTGGCAAAATCAGCAATATTTGAGGACTAATTAGGAATACAAATTTCCTAACCACAACCGAGGACCTACTAAAGGAGAGACTCCGGGGTTCAGACCCCGCCATTTTTGCTTTAATAAGGACTCAGGTGATTCTGATACAATCTAAAGTTTAAGAATCACTCCTATGGATGATGCTCAACAAAGTTAACTCTCCCATGTAAGAAAGCTAGTTAGTAGCTAAGGCAGAGGGCTGAGCTAGAAGTAGATCAACACAGTCAATTAAGAGAGAAACCATGAAAAACTAGAGCTGTGTACTCTAGGTCCTTTCCTGGTGTTTAAATGGCTCAAAGGTAGAAGAATAAATTGTACATTAATCAGAATAAGTAAAAGGATCATTATCAACTAGTTATGATAAAAAGATATGAATTTTTTTTAAGATTTTATTTATTTATGTATGTATGTATGTATGTATTTATTTATTTGACAGAGAGAGAGAGACAGCGAGACAGGGAACACAAGCAAGAGGGAGTGGCTGGCAGAGGGAGAAGCAGACTCCCCGCGGAGCAGGGAGCCTGACGTGGGGCTCCATCCCAGGACTCTGGGATCATGACCTGACCTGAAGGCAGATGCTTAACTACTGAGGCACCCAGGTGTGCCAAAAGATATGAATTTTAATTTATGGTTTAGTCATTTATTTATTCAGCACTTATTGAAACTTTGTAAACAATGAAAATACTACAGTGAACAAGGCAGAGACCCTGCTTGATAGAGTTAAATTCTAATAAAAGTTAAGGGAGGAAGAAATCTCCTCCAACCTTTTTGGGTCTCCAGCTGAGCCTAAGAATTAAACTGACATAAGACAGAGAAACAGGAGAAAAAGCACACAAGTTTTAGGAAATTTTACATATACACTGGAGCCTTCACAGGAGAATAAAGACTTGAAGAAATGACTCAAGCAGAAAGCTTTTATATCTTAGACAAATAATAAATTGGTGAAGAATTGACCAAGACAAAGGAGCTGGGTTAGAGGCAGTAAATTGTTGAGAATTAAATAGGCAGGTAAGGGTTAACTTCACATGGTTGGTTTGTAGAGATTTTTCAGCCTTGATTTCCCATCTCTGATGATAAGAATGTCTTCCTTCCTTGTGGTATTATCTCCTGCTTTCAGGAAGAAAAAGGCAGGTCATAGGGCCCTACTTGCACCTGCTTTTTCTCAAGTGCCTTTAACTTAATATGTCAAAATGTCATATTTTAGGGTGACATGTTCTGAATGCCTTCACAGAGAAGACAGACAACAAAAACTAAATATTGTATCATTCTAGGTAGTGGTAAGAGCTATTAAGAGAAGAAAGTCTCTGTAAGGAGTTAAGTAATGACTCAGGCTGGAGAATGAGATGAGCAGGAAAGGGGAATATTTATTTATTTATTTAGATTTTATTTATTTATTTGGGGGGGGGGGATTGAGAGACTGAGTGGGAGGAGGGGCAGAGGGAGAAGCAGACTCCCTGAGGAGCAGGGAGCCCGATGTGGGATTCGATCCCAGGACCCTTGGATCATGACCTGACCCGAAGGCAGACTCTTAACCGACTGAGCCACCCAGGTGCCCAGGAAAAGGGAATATTTAAACAGAAAAATGAATGAAATTTAGGGAGAAGTCTTAAATTTGAAAATAACATTCTAGCAGAGAGAACATATAAGTACACATTCCCTGGGGTGGACCAAGCTTGAACATTTCATAGAACAGCAAGAAGGCCAGAGTGGCTGCAGCAGAGTTAGCCAAAAAAAAAAAAAAAAAAAAGGAGATAAAACAGAAACAATGGCCAAATTATGTAGGGCCTTGAGGACATCTCCATGAGGTCAATTTTTATTCTAAATTATATATGCACTCATTGCAAGTTTTTTCAGTGTGGGGATTGACACGATTTGCTCAGCTGCTGTGTGAAGAGGCTAATGTGCGGCAAGAGTAGAAAAAGGTAAGACCATTTAGGAGTCTAGGGTAGAGGTCAAAACAATAGTAGGTGGTCATTTGGATGAGAGTGACAGCAGAAGAGATAAGAAGGAATGTCAGATTATGGATGTATTTTAAAGGTACAACTAACAGAGTTAATGGATGGAATAGATGTGAAGTAGGACAGAAAAAGGACACAAGTATGACTTTTAGGTTTAGAGGCTAAAAAACTGAATACTTGATAATGCCCTTTATTGAAATGGGGATCAGTGTGGCAGCAGTAGGCTTGGAAGGGGACAATGAGGTCAATTTTAACATGTTAATCTTTTTATCCAAGTATACATAGAGAGTTGGATATATCATGCTGGGGTGGACGGGAAAGGCGAGCCTGGTGGGAAAAATCAGGAGGAATTAATGACTTAAGAGAGAGAGTAGTTCTGAAGAGAACACAATCCATAGGAGTGAGAGCAGGAATGTGTTTGCAGGTAAGAAGGCAAATACAGACTTTCTCAGTGTGATGTGAAATGTCCACCTAAAAATGAAATGGCAAGATTTGGGGTAAGCATCCATTAAAACATGTGTTGAGAGTTTAAAACAGACTCTGTTCACAGATGTGTTTCTGGCTAATTTGGTAAATAAGACCCCAAATTTTCATTACATGACCACCTCTCAGTGAACTACAAAAATTCACAGATTTTCTACCAATTAATCAGGGTTGATTCCATTCAAATAGAAGACAAAATAAGGAAGGAAAACTGTCTCAAAGGAAAAATAGCAGTCAAATTTTAGATGTATTTTTCTTATGTAGAAAAGGGCTAAATATTTATAGCAAATACACTACTATTCATAACAAAGAGCACTATAAAAACAGTAGATTCGCAGCCAAATTTTAATGCTTCATTTAATGTATTACACATTCTCAAGAGAGTTTGATAAATATGTTCTATTGCCCATTAATTTGGTATGCAGAAACAAATAAAATGATTTGATATATTTTCTTTAAAAAGTTCCTATATATTTTCTTGGCCAAGATATTAAAATAACTTGTAACTCTAAATATTTCTATTATATCCTAAAGCGACAGAATCTATTTTTGTAAACTTGTTACTATGTACATATTAAACAACTCTAATATTTGTATTCTAGAAAATAATGAATACTTCTCCTAAATGTTATTTGAAGGTTATAATTTTAAATAGCTGACTTCTGCATCTTAGAAAAATTTTATTATAAGCATAAAGAAAAACCCAGAAAAAATGAAATTACAGTTAAATAAGAAAGCAAACATTTAATAGTAAAATAGTGAGAAGTCCAATTAATATCATGGCTTTTACCAACAGTATTATAATACATAAATCAGTTTTTAAAAAATGTAAAGGAAACAATTCTTTTGTAAACAATACGTTTTGGTTACAAATTCACACTAGTAATTTTACAGCAAATGTATAACATGTGTACCATCATTAAGACAGGGCATGCTGTAATCAGACTGCTTTGTGAATTTGCTGTAACAAAATGATTAGATCCTGGATTTAATCATGCCACGTCTGGGATTTGGCATTCTAACAACTGTATCCCAGCTGCCAGACTTGCCACAATGGTAGAAACTTACCAGTCCTTTGTAATACACATGTCTGGAGCTATTCTTTTGATTATTTTCAAGAGCAAGAGAGAGAGAGAGAGAAAGAATTATGCACATTGTCTACATGTGGAGAGGTGGCATGACTCATTTGTGATTGGAGGTTTTTCCTGCATATCTTACTACACAATGATAGCCCTATGAGTGATCACTACCACAAACTCAGGAACTGAGTATCAGAATAGTTTTCATGATGATACTAATACGTTATTCCAATGAATTCTGATGAGAATGAACTAATACAATAATCTCAAAGATTTCAAATTATGTTGTGCTAGAATATAGAGTAGCTTGTTACAGCCTTAGCTAGCTGCCTAAGTTCTAAAATGATATACTATAGTATAAATATTATGATAAAGAATTTGATTTTGTTGCCAAATCATATCCCCTAAAATACAACAATTGAATCTATCAAATATCTATAGAAGAGTTAATTCTTCTGTGGTCAGATTTTGAGATGTCCCTGTTCTCAATCTCACTAAAATCCCAAACTAGAGGTTGCATCATATTGTTTTTGACAACTAACTTCTAGAATGATGATGCCATTAACAGAAAAAAACAGAATATTGCAAAGGAGAATTGATGGGAAGCAAATATTAAGATTCTGTTCTGAAACTTTAGAATTTATAGACCTGTTACTCTGACAGATAAAGATTATGGTGATAATTTATAATTATTTTATTGGTGTGCCTGAAATACAGTAAGTAATGCTAGCTGCTGTAATAACAAAGCTGAAAGTCTTAGTAGCAGCATATAATAAGCGTATTCCTTGCTCCAAAATATTCCTGTTGGCAAGCACTTTACGTGATTATTCAAGGAGCAGGCTCTCTACATCTTGTTGCTCAGACCTCATCCAGTATCACCATTCATTTACTGAATAAAGATTAGCAGTGTCAAGTACTGTGTATAGAAGATTTTTGGAAGCTGAGCCTTGAAGTGACATTCATTAATCACCTTGTCCACATTCCATGTAAAACTGTAAAAAGGCTGGAAAATACAATCTACTTGAATGCCTTAGAGTAAAAGGTAAACGCACCGATTCTATGTCACATTTTGCTTCATTGAGAGATGGGAAAATGTGATGTGAACCTGAGCAGGAGCGTAGAAGTAACCACAAAAACTTGATGGTATGGGTGTATATGAAAAAGCCAAAGTTTAAAATTGCATCTTAAAATGCTGTGGCACTTATGGAAAAGAGATGTAATTTTTTTCAAGTATTTCAATATTAAATTATTCTTTATAAATATGAACCCTACTCACTAAGTATTTTTGCCAAGAGGATGAATGAGATCAACACACTGAACTGGTTGAAGAGGTCAAGTTCTTTAGCTTTATCCATCATTTAATTCAACTTCTAAGAAAACATACAGTTGTTATTGTTTTTTGGAAATTTTATTTATTTCTAGTTTGGGCCTCTAGGCAGATATAGCCCCATGTTATACCTGCACAAAAGGACTATTCATTTTAAATCCTACTTTCCACAATATTAAATATCTCACTTACACTTTCTTCATAGACAATGTTTTAGTTCTTTGTTGGATTAAGTCAAAACTATGCAAATTAAAAGACAAGCCATATTGTTTGGCAAGGTGCACAGAAACCATAAATAGGTATATTCAGTAGTTCAAGTTAAATATCACATAAAAGCAGCTGCTTGCATATAATGTTGTACAATAATCTACACATTTCATGATACGTATTGTTAACTGGGATTTATAGTTGAGATTTATACATTTAAATGTGCCTCAAAGTCTTTTATTTTGAAATCATTTTCACAGCAAATGGGAGCATTTTTTAAATTGGCACATTCTAATATCCTCAATGTTCATTTCAATTATAGACCTGTTACTCTGACAGATGTTTCCAAGGGAAATGTTTGTTTCAATATTAGCAGAGAAACATCTGCTATTGGAAGGAGAGAGATTGGCCATTTTATTTCTCCAAATCTTACATAGGCCAGTGGCTCATCACCAAAACCATGTGCCATCCATCTTGGACAAAAGTATTTATATTATTAGGAATGGCAACAATTTCCTCAACATTTCCTGGAATTCCAGGTGTGTTCTGCTGAGATGCATGAAAATACTTCTGCAATTCTATAATCATTTTATTTGCCTATATCCATACAACTCAAAACTAATAAAGCTGAGATAGACTTATAACTCAGTTAAAAATTATTATAAATATAGTAATGGAAAAAATACGTACAATTTAAAAGGCAATCAACCTTTTAACTTATCCATCTGAAAATAACTTCAGATGGAAGATATTTTTCTCATTATAAATTAAAGGTTAGAAATACATCTGGTGTTCTTTGAGTTCGGTGGTTGTCCAGAGAAGTTTTATCTTAACCTGATTTTTATCTTTTAAAGAGTTTTAAGGAAAATCACATTGCCTAATCCATTTCATACATCTTCCTATCACTACTTTTTAGGAGAAAATCAAACTCTGTGAGCTCTTATTTAGTGAATGCCTTACAAGAAATGAGCAATTTTTTAATAAATAAAACCTAATGTTCCAATGTAAAGATTCTTAAATATGACTGTTAAATCTCTAATGAACTGTGACATAATATTAAGAAGGAAAAGTCTAAATTTATCATTGCTTCCAGCAGTAGAATATCTGGATATAACAGAAATAATAGCTGTATTGATTTGAGTCCATGTGTTTTTGTCTAAGCCAAATAAAAATTAATAAGATCATTTTGCAAAGTAAAAAGTATTTTTTCAAGCAAACATAATGATTATATACCTTTAATGTCTTTGTTTGTTTGTTTGTTTCCCCTCAGAGTTAGGACTAGTTCTCAAGAAACTGAGAGGATGAAACCTGTATGGAAATTTAAGAGATTAAGATTTTTTTTTTTTTAATTCATGAGAGACAGAGTGAGAGAGAAAGGCAGAGGGAGAAGCAGGCTCCCAAGGAGCAGGGAGCCCGATGCGGGGCTCGATCCCAGGACCCTGAGATCATGACCTGAGCCGAAGGCAGACGCTTAACCATCTGAGCCACCCAGGCACCCGGAAATTTAAGAGATTAACAATTGGTTCAGGACTTCCAGTGGTTCCCAACTTTTACATCAACATGGATGAGACTGGAAGAGATTATGCTAAGTGAAATAAGTCAAGCAGAGAAAGTCAATTATCATATGGTTTCACTTCATGGAACATAAGGAATAGCATGGAGGACATTAGGGGAAGGAAGGGAAAAATGAAGGGGGTGGGATCAGAGGGAGAGATGAACCATGAGAGACTATGGACTCTGAGAAACAAACTGAGGGTGTTAGAGGGGAGGGGGGTATGAGGATGGGTTAGCCTGGTGATGGGTATTAAGGAGGGCATGTACTCCATGGAGCACTAGGTGTTATACAAAAACGATGAAGTGTGGATCACTACATCAAAAACTAATGATGTATTGTATGGTGACTAACATAATACAATAAAATTTAAAAAGAAAAAGAGTTAAAAAATATATAAAAATTCCTGTATTGCTTCGCCTTGCACATATATATATGTATATATGCAATTTATGTATATAAATGCAGTATATATAAATAAATATTATATATATTCATGTATAAATTTATATATATTATATATTTATATATAAATTCCTGTGTTGCTTTACCTTCCATATATATATATATGCAATTTATATAGAGAGATTTATAAATATATAAACAAAATCAAGAAAAATCTTTCTAACTTGGATCTTTGTAGATAAGCAAAAAATAGATTCCTGATTACATTCTAATACAACATAACATAATTTTAAGATATGAATTCAGGGAAAAGATAGCAGAGAAGTAGGGGACCCTGTTCCCACTGGTCCCCGGAATTGAGCTGGATATTTACCAGACTGCTCTGAACACCCATGAAATCAGCCTGAGATGTAAGCAGATAGATATGAATCTCCACAGACTATCCCAGGTGGTTGGTTTCCAGATACGAAGCGGGGAGCCATGATTCCATGGGCAGATATCAGAGGATAAATGGCAGCAGGAGGGAGCCTGGCCGTGGGGATCCTACACCGCCGGTGAGTGACAGCCTTGCGTGCTGTGGGGGCACAGACTCGCAGACCGGTATTGGCGGGAAAGGACTTTAGACGGAAACCAGATCAGCGGGCCATGCGTGCGAACTGGGGGTGGCTGGAGGTTTTAGAAGCACAAAGAGCAGAGACAAGCCCTGACCTGGAGGCAGGACTGGGAGCTCTGCTGAGGGGGCTTAACCCAGGATGCTGCAGTTTATAGCAGAATGGACAGAAATGGAGAGACTGTGGCCTGGAGAGATCACTGAAGAACACAGTGTGATCTCTCTGCTCTGAGGAAGAGGGTTGGAAATGGTCTCTTCTGCTCTCTCAGAAGAGATGTGGAAAGCCACCAGGGAAAGCCACCAGAGAACAAAAGCCCCAAAAAACTGGTTCCCACTGAGCCCATCCCCTGCCACAGGGGGCAGGGCAACTCTGCCCAAACAGGGTTGCCTGAGTAACAGTGCGGCAGGCCCCTTCCCCAGGAGACAGGCTGGGAAAACAAGAGGCCAGGAACCCTAAGGTCCCTAGAAAACAGGTGCATCTTGCTTGGGTTGTGCTCAATTATTTGGACTCTGTAAATTTCCTCAACCACCCATCAACAGAATGACTAGGAGGAAGAACCCCCCAAATAGGAAAGACTCAGAGATTATGACTTATGCCACAGATTTACAAATGGATTCAGATATAACCAAGATGTCGGAGATGGAATTCAGGCTAGCAATTGTGAAGACAATGGCTAGAATGGAGAAATCAATTAATAGCAACATAGAGTATCTAAGGGCAGAAATGAAAGCTGAATTGGCAGAACTTAAAAATGCTATCAATGAGATCGAATCTAATCTAGATAATCTAACAGCCAGGGTAAGTGAGGCAGAAGAATGAATTAGTGACCTGGGAGACCATTTAATAGATAAAAAGGGAAAAGAGAAGGCCAGGGAAAAACAACTCAGAATCCATGAGAATAGAATCAGAGAAATAAGTGACACCATGAAGAGTTCCAGTGTCAGAATTATTGGAATCCCAGAGGGGGTGGAGAAAGAGAGAGGACTAGAAGATATATTTGAGCAAATCGTAGCTGAGAACTGCCCTAATCTGGGGGATGAAATAAACATTCGTGTCCTATGGGCAGAGAGGACTCCTCCTAAGATCAAGGAAAACATGCCAACACCCCGGCATGTAACAGTAAAACTTGCAAGTCTTAGAACCAAGGAAACCATCTTAAGGGCAGTTGGAGGAAGAGATTCCATTCCTTACATACAGAGGGAGGAACATCAGAATAACGTCAGACCTATCCAAAGAGACCTGACAAGCCAGAAAGGCCTGGCAAGACATATTCAGGGTACTAAATGAGAAGAACATGCAGCCAAGAATACTTTATTGGGCAAGGCTGTCATTTAGAATGGATGGAGAGATGCAGAGCTTCCACGACCGGCAGAAACTGAAAGAATATGTGACCACTAAGCCGGCCCTGCAAGAAATATTAAGGGGGGTTCTATAAAAGGAGAAAGACCCCAGGAGTGATCTACAACAGAAATTTATAGGGACAATCTATAAAAACAACGTCTTCACAGGCAACATGATGACGATAAATTCATATCTGTCAATAATCATTCCCAACGTGAACAGCCTAAATTCTCCCATAAAATGGCACAGGGTTGCAAATTGGATAAAAAGACAGGACCCATCCATATGCTGTCTATAAAAGACTCATTTTGAACTTGAAGATATATCCAGACTGAAAGTGAAGGGATGGGGATCCATCTTCCATGCCAGGGACCTCAAAAGAAAGCTATATCAGACAAATTAGATTTTAAACCAAAGACTGTAGTTAGAGACACAGAAGGACACTATATCATTCTTAAAGGGTCTATCCAACAAGAAGATCTAACAATTGTAAATATCTACGCCCCCAACATGGGAGCAGCCCACTATATAAGCCAACTGTTAACCAAAATAAAGAGTCATATTGATAAAAATACGTTAATTGTAGGAGAACTCAATACTCCACTCTCGCAATAGACAGATGATCTAAGCAGAAAATCAACAAAGAAACAAGAGCTTTGAATGACACACTAGACCAGAGGGACCTCATAGATATATACAGAATATTCCACCCTAAAACAACAGAATACTCATTCTTCTTGAGTGCACATGGAACTTTCTCCAGAATAGACCACAAATCAGGTCTCAACTGATACCAAAAGACTGAGATTATTCCCTGAATATTCTCAGACCACAATGCTTTAAAACTGGAACTCAATCACAAGAAAAAATTTGGCAGAAATTCAAACACTTGGAAGCTAAAGACCACTCTGCTCAAGAATATTTGGGTCAACCAAGAAATCAGAGAAGAACTTAAACAATTCATGGAAACCAATGAGAATGAAAACACATCAGTCCAAAACCTATGGGATACTGCAAAGGTGGTCCTAAGGGGAAATTACATAGCCATCCAGGCCTCACTCAAAAAAATAGAAAAATCCCGAATTCACCAACTAACTCTACACCTTAAAGAACTAGAGAAAACGCAACAAACGATGCCTAAGTCACGCATTAGAAGAGAAATAACTAAGATTAGAACAGAGATCAATGAATTAGAAACCAGAAATACAGTAGATCAGATCAATGAAACTAGAAGCTGGTTCTTTGAAAGAATTAATAAGATTGATAAACCACTGGCCAGATTTATCCAAACAAAAAGAGAAAGGACCCAAATTAATAAAATTATGAATGAAAGGGGAGAGATCACGACTAATACCAAGGAAATAGAAACAATTATTAGAAATTATTATCAACAACTATATGCCAATAAACTGAGCAATCTGGATGAAATGGAGGCCTTCTTGGAAACCTATAAGCTGCCAAGACTGAAACAGGAAGAAATTGACAACCTGAATAGGCCAATAACCAGTAACAATATTGAAGCAGTGATCAAAAACCTCTCAAAAAGCAAGTGTTCAGGGCCTGATGGATTCCCTGGAGAATTCTACCAAACATTCAAAGAAGAAATAATACCTCTTCTGAAGCTGTTTCAAAAAATAGAAACAGAAGGAAAGCTTCCAAACTCATTCTATGAGGCCAGCATTACCTTAATCCCCCAACCAGGCAAAGACCCTATCAAAAAGGAGAATTTCAGACCAATATCCCTGATGAATATGGATTCCAAAATCCTCAACAAAATCCTAGCTAATAGGATCCAACAATACATTAAAAGGATCATCCACCAGGACCAAGTGGAATTTATCCCCGGGATGCAAGGGTGGTTCAACATTCGCAAATCAATCAATGTGATAGAACACATTAATAAGAGGAGAGAGAAGAACCATATGGTCCTCTCCATTGATGCAGAAAAAGCATTTGACAAAATACAGCATCCTTTCCTGATTAAAACTCTTCGGAGTATAGGGATAGAGGGAACATTCCTCAAGTTCATAAAATCCATCTATGAAAAACCCACAGAGAATATCCTCCTCAACGGGGAAAAGCTGAGAGCCTTTCCCTTAAGATCAGGAACACGTCAAGGATGCCCACTCTCGCCACTATTGTTCAACATAGTACTAGAAGTCCTAGCAACAGCAATCAGACAACAAAAAGAAATACAAGGTATTCAAATTGGCAAAGAAGAAGTCAAACTCTCTTTTCGCAGACGACATGATACTTTATGTGGAAAACCCAAAAGATTCCACCCCAAAATTATTAGAACTCATCCAGCAATTCAGTAATGTGGCAGGATACAAAATGCACAGAAATCAGTTGCTTTCTTATACACTAACAACACAACTGTAGAAAGAGAAATGAGAGAAATGATTCCATTTCCAATAGCACCAAAAACCATAAGATACCTCGGAATGAACCTAACCAAAGAGGTAAAGGATCTATACTCTAGGAACTACAGAACATTCATGAAAGAAACTGAAGAAGACACAAAAAGATGGAAAAATATTCCATGCTCATGGATTGAAAGAATAAACGTTGTTAAAATGTCTATGCTACCCAGAGCAATCTATACCTTCAATGCCATCCCGATCAAAATTCCAGTGACATTTTTCAAAGTGCTGAAACAAACAATCCTAAAATTTGTATGGAATCAGAAAAGACCCCGAACTGCCAAGGAAATGTTGAAAAAGAAAAACAGAGCTGGGGGCATCACGTTGCCCAATTTCAAGCTATATTACAAAGCACTGATCATGAAGACAGCATGGTACTGGCACAAAAACAGACATACAGACCAATGGAGCAGAATAGAGAGCACAGATATGGACCTTCAACTCTATGGTCAAATAATCTTCAACAAAGCAGGAAAAAATATGTAATGGAACAAAGACCGTCTCTTCAATAAATGGTGTTGGGGAAATTGGACAGCCACATGCAGAAGAATGAAACTCGACCATTCTCTAACACCATACACAAAGATAAACTCAAAATGGATGAAAGACCTCAATGTGAGACAGGAATCCATCAAAATCCTAGAGGATAACATAGGCAGTAACCTCTTTGACATTGCCCACAGCAACTTCTTTCAAAATACATCTCCAAAAGCTAGTGAAACAAAAGCAAAAATGAACTTTTGGGACTTCATCTAGATAAAAACCTTCCGCACAGCAAAGGAAACAGTCAACAAAACAAAGAGGCAACCCACAGAATGGGAGAGGATATTTGCAAATGACACTACAGATAAAGGGCTGGTATCCAAGATCTATAAAGAACTTCTCAAACTCAACACCCAAAAAACAAATAATCAAGTCAAAAAATAGGCAGAAGACATGAACAGACACTTCTCTGAAGAAGACATAGAAATTGCCGACAGACACATGAAAAAATGTTCATCATCATTAGCCATCAGGGAAATCCAAATCAAAACCACACTGAGATACCACCTTACACCAGTTAGAATGGCAAAAATGGACAGGGAAAGAAACAACAAATGTTGGAGAGGTTGTGGAGAAAGGGGAACCCTCTTACACTGCTGGTGGGAATGCAAGTTGGTACAGCCACTTTGGAAAACAGTGTGGAGGTTCCTCAAAAATTTAAAAATAGAGCTACCCTATGACCCAGCAATTGCACTCCTCGGTATTTACCCCAAAGACACAGATATAGTGAAAAGAAGGGCCATATGCACCCCAATGTTCACAGCAGCAATGTCCACAATAGCCAAACTGGAAAAAGCTGAGATGCCCTTCAACAGATGAATGGATAAAGAAGATGTGGTCCATATATACAATAGAATATTACTCAGCCATCAGAAGGGATGAATACCCAACTTTTACATCAACATGGATGGGACTGGAGGAGATTATGCTAAGTGAAATAAGTCAAGCAGAGAAAGTCAATTATCATATGGTTTCACTCATTTGTGGAACATAAGGAATAGCATGGAGGACATTAGGAGAGGGAAGGGAAAAATGAAGGGGGGGAAATTGGAGGGAGAGATGAACCATGAGAGACTATGAACTCTGAGAAACAAACAGGGTTTTAGAGGGGAGGGGGGTGGGGGGATGGTTTAGTCCGGTGATGGGTATTGAGGAGGGCTGGTACAGCATGGAGCACTGGGTGTTATACGAAAACAATGAAGCGTGGATCACCACATCAAAAACTAATGATATGGTGTATGGTGACTAACATAATATAATAAAATAAAATTTAAAAATAGAATATTAATTCAGGAGATGAATTACTCAATTCCTAAGCCCTGCTTAGCCCCTTATTAGCTACATGATTTGTATAATATTCTCTGTGCCATGTTTCTTTCTTCTCAAAATGGTGCTAATAAAAATGTTGACCTTGTATGTTTCTTTTTCTCAATAAAGATTAATAAAAATTAAAAAAAAAATGGCAATGGTTACTTTTGCACAGGTGAAGTGATAATTAGAATTTGTTCTCAAGTCTATTTTCTTAAACTCAAATCCCATAGCAGCAGCTTTCTAGCTGTCTGACATTGGACAAATGATTTAACCTCCCTATTCTTCACCTTTCTTATCTGTAAAATAATGTAATACCTAATTCATAGGACTGCAAGTAGTAATCTTATAAAGTTCTTAGAACAGTACCTGACTCATAGAAGGCTATTATTGTTATTATGTTGTTATCAAGTAAGAGAAAAAGAGATTATAGGAAAGCACAAAAGAAATATATAACGTGGTATTGTCCTTCTGTTTTATACCAATGAGATTAAGCTATAGAACACTTTTATTTATTTACCCATTTAATATTTTAAGTGATAGTCAGTGTCCAGCTCTTTATGCAGGACTATGATTCTAGCAGTTGACAAGGCAAAAGTGGCCTATCCCTTAGAGAATTGCACAGAGAGTATTATACAACTGTATGCAATTAAGAGTTACAACTGCCTTGAAGCAACCACTAAGTGATATAAGCCTTTATAATTAAAAATATAGTAACTGTTAATTTAATAGTTACTTTACATTTGTTATCTCTATCTTGATATCAAACCACAGGGTATATATTTAACTCATATTATAAATAAAGATCTCAAGATTACACAGAATTTAATAACTTCTGTGAGTTCACACAACTAGTAGAGTAACAGGGCCAGAATTCATATTTCTACCTTTATTCACTCTACTATTACAAAGCAGAGTTCCCTTTTTGGAAATCCCTAGATTCTGCACTTTGTACATAAAAAAAAAAAAAAAAAAAAATCCTGGGTGCTTTCTTCCTTCTCAGGGAACCAGTCCTGATTTTTACCCCAAATCAAAAAGAGATTCTTAACCAAGCCATTGGTTCTCAAACCTGCCTACACCCTTAAAATATATTGACAACTCAGTCCTATCACCAGAAATTCTGATTTAATTAGTCTGAAATATTGCCTGGATATTGGAATTTTTTTAAAGCTTCCCATGTGCGTTTATGTATTGTGAAGATTTAGAATGAATAAACTAAGATATAATCGACTGTTTGGGTAGTGCTTAAACCAGGGATCAGAGAGTTGTTCTAGTCCAAGATGGCAACATGGGGAAGACCCTGAACTCACTTCTTTCACCAGCACACCAGATCTATACCTACTTATAGAGGAATTGCTCCTGAAGAAGAATGAAGACTGACTGAACGGCTACATAACAAAAGACAGAGAGAACATATAGAGAAAGAGAAAAGAGACAGAGACACAGTAATGAAGGGAATCCCCACCACTGATGCTGTGAACTGCAGTGGGAAAAGATAGGACTGAAAGACCATGAACTGATTTGTCTGCCCTGGGGCACAGGAAAAACAGACAGACAAACAAATAAACCTTGGTTTAAAAGAACAACTAGCATCTAAAAAATCCAGTCCTAGAATGCCACAAATGGCAGGGGAGGTGCTGGAACTCTTTCCAGATCAGAGGGGCTGGCAAGCACCATGGTTTATGTTCCCCATTCACCTTGATAGTGCAGATGGAAGCAAGGTCCAGGTGCCCCAGCTGGCCAACCATCTCAGTGAGCCCTGGACCAGTAACCCATACCAGCCCTGGACACACTGGGGCACAGGGGAAAAAAAAAAAGCCAGTTTAAAAGAATAACTAGAATATAGAGGATCTAGTCCTAGAACCCTACCAAATGGTGGGGTAGCTGCTGGAACACCCTCTGGGTCAGATGGGCTGGCAAGGACCATGGTTTACATTCTCCCTCCACCTTGATAGCACGTATGGGAGCAGGGTCCAGATACCCTAACTGGGCTATTGCTTCAGAGAGCACCAAGCCCCTAGTCCATACCAGTCCTGGCCATCCCGCCAAAGTAGCCTTAGGGAAGTGAACACTGGGACACCTCTGATCAATGCTTCAATACAGCTCTAGCCATTGCACCAGGGTGACCATGGGCGAAGCACCCCAGAACATTCTAGCCCCGTACCATTTTAGCTCCAGATGGCTTGTTAGGGCACCCCCAGTGTGTAGTGCTCCAGAACCTCCTAGTATATACCTGCTTTAGCCTCAGCTGCCCTGGCACGGTGCCCCTGTGTGCAGGAACTCCTGGCCTATTGTGCTTCAGCTTTAGTGACCCAGCCAGTGCATCCCCTGCACTGAGCACCTTGATACATTCTGTTCTACACCAGCTTCAGCTATCCTGCCAGGATGCTGTCTGTGTAGAGAGCCCTGGGACTAACCCAGACCATGCCCACTTCAGCTACTGACAAGGTGCCCCCCTACACAGAGCACCCTGGAACTCCCTGGCCTGCATTCTGCCTTAGTTCCAGCCACTCCATCAAGGCATCTTCTGTGTGGAGAGTCCCAGGATACACTTGGACCTACTTCAGCTTTAATTATCCTGCCAGGGTGCCCTTCACATGGAGAGCCCCAGGACCACCCTGGCCCATACTCACTTTAGCTCCAGCCATCCCACCAGGGTAGCCCATCACAGAGTGCCTTAGAATCCTCAAACAACATCAGCCACAGCTCTAGCTAGCTAGCCAAGTCACCAGGCACATGCAGTCTACAAAGGGGATGACGCTTTCTTCAAATTTAGGAGAAGTAGCTGTTCCACCTAATTCATAGAAACAAACACAAATCAAGCAAAATGGAGACAGAGAAATATGCTCCACATGAAAAAACAAGGTGAAATTTCAAAGAACTAAATGAAATGGAGATAAGCAATATGCTTGGTAAAGAGTTTAAAGTAATGATTATAAAGATGCTTACTGGACTAGAGAAAATAGTGGAAGAACTTAGAATTTCAACAAAGAGGCAAAAAAAAAATACAAAAAAGAGCCAATCAGAGTTGAAGATAACAATAATTGAAATGAAAAATACAGTAGAGGGGACCAACAGCAGATTAGCAGATACAGAATAATGGCTCAGGGATTTGGAAACAGGGTAATAGCACCCAAGTTGAAAAGTAAAAAGAAAAAAATCATCAAATGAACAAATATTCACATTATAGGGACCCCAGAAAGGGAAGAGAGAGAGAAAGGGGCAGAAAACTTATTTGAAGAAATAATAGCTGAAAACTTTCCTAACCTGAGGAAGAAAACACATCCAGGTTCAGGAAACACAGAGAATTCCAAACAAGACAAACACAAGAAGATCCACCCATGACACAAAATTAAAATGGTAAAGTTTAAAGAGAGAATTTTAAAAGCAGCAAGAGAGAAGCAAAAAATTAGTTGCAAGGGAAACCCCATAAGACTATCAAATGATTTTTGAGGAGAACCTTTGCAGGCCACAAAGGAGTGGCATGATATAATCAAAGAGCTGAAAGGAAAAAATAAAAATAAAAAACAAACAAACAAACAAACAAAAACTACAATCAAGGATACTCTACCTGGCAAGGTTATCATTCACAGTAGGAGAGATAAAAAGTTTCCCAGACAGAGGCACATGGGTGGCTCAGTTGGTTAAGCAGCTGTCTTTGGCTCAGGTCATGATCCCAGGGTCCTGGGATTGAGAGAGCCCTGCATTGGACTCCCTGCTCAGTGGGAAGTCTGCTTCTTCCTCTCCCCCTGCCCCTCCCCTCACAATCATGCTTTTTCTCTCTCTCAAATAAATAAATAAAATCTTTAAAAATAAGTTTCCCAGACAAACAAAAATTAAAGGAGTTCATCACTAGTAAACTTGCTTTAAAAGAAATGTCAATGGGACTTCTTTAAGCGGGGGGGGGGGGAAGGGCCATAATTAGAAGTAATAAAATTATGAATACAAAGATGTAAATTATGACAACATATACATAGAGTATGGAGGGGGGAGTTAAAAAAAATCCTTATAAAATGTGTTTGACTTAAGTGATCATATATAGACTTAATATAGACTGCTTTATACTTAAGTACACTTAGGATGTTATTTATGAACATCATTGTAACCACTAACCCAAACCCTATAATAAATACACTAAAAATAAAGAGAAAGAAGGACAAGCATACAGAAAGACAACAATTACAGAGAGGAAGCTGGGAAGATGTAGAGTAGGAGGACCCTAAGCTCACCTCATCCCAGGATACAACTAGATAACACTCACATCAGTGTAAATAACCCAGACAATGACCCAAAGACCAGAAGAACAAACTCCACAACTAAATGTAGAGAAAAGACCACATCAAAGAGGATAGGAAGGGTGGGATATGGTTGGGACCTAAACAGATATGTAGGACTATCCAAGGGAAGGAGGGAGCTGCTGGTGCAGAGAGGGAGGAGAAACAGACTCTCACACTGAGGAGCCTGCACAGGGAAGACTAATCCCCATAATATTTGGCTTTGAAAACCAGAGAGGCCAAATTTTATGAGTTCTTACAACCAGTGGGACTTAAAACATGGAATTAAAAAAAAAAAAATCAGCCAGCTAAGCTCTGGGAGAGCCAGGGGGACAAAAGGAAACTGAATCCCCACCTTTAAAGAGACAGCACAATAAATAGCCTGCAGAAATACAGCAAAAAAGCAGCAATTTGAAAAACACCTAGGGTATTTGTGAGGGAGAGTTATTACTAATCTAAGAACATGTCCTGGAGGGACAGAAATCACTGGGGGACAAACACCTCCAGGAACAAAGGAGCTGGCAGCCACCATTTCCCTCCCTCCCGTTCCCAAGCATAAACACATGACCACCTTCAGGAATCAGCATGACACCCTACCTAACTTGCTTATACCACACACTGCCTCCCCACCATTTAGCACATCTGCCCCCTCCAGTCAGGCCTGCCTCAGTCCCAGCACTGTGGGTCCCCTCCCCCAGAAGACCAGTGCAAATCTTATTAACATATTGTATTTTGCAGATCCACCCACTTCAACCTGGCCAGCCTTAGTCCCAGTAGTGGTGGTAGCACTCATGGCTGGATCCCATCCAAAGTGGTGTCATAAACCTAGCGTGTGGAAGGTATCCTGACAGAGGCCAGAACCACTCCAAAGACGCCTGCCCGGGGGAGAGGGAAAAATAACCCTACACACCAGTCAGACTACAGGTCCAGCAGTGGGCCAGGGGCAGACAGCTCGTATGATTGCAGGCCTCACCAACCAAAAAAAGTTTCTTGAAGGAGAGCACCCTGAATTTTGGTGCTATTACATCTCTGGCAAACACCTTTGCTGACTCAACTCAAGCCTAAGGTGGGCCCCAGACTGGCCCACCTACACCACAAAGACCAAACACTGTCCACAACAGGCAAAAAGAGCCACTGCAGATGACTGGACTGAATGAAAAAGCAGTTCAGCCACAACAGCAGGATGCACACAATACATATAGGAGACACCCCTGAAATGCTTGTTTCCAGTAAAAAGGGGACAGTACACTGCAGAGCACAACTGAACCTCTTCTTCGTGAGGCCACTGCTTTCAAGAGCAGGAGACAAAATTGACTTTCCTGACACACAGAAACAGAGTTTCTGTTTGGAGGAGACAGAGGAATAGGTCCCAAATGAACAGAACAGGACAAAATAACAACAAGAGACCTAAGCCAAATGGATATAAGTAATATGCTGGATAGAGAATTTAATGTAATGATCATGAAGACACTCACTGGACTTGAGAAGGAGGGAGGACATTAGTGAGACCCTTAATAAAGAAAAAAAAGAACCAATCAGAGATGAAGAACACAATAAGTGAAATTAAAAATACACTAGGTGGAATAAATATCAGGCTGGAGGAAGCAGAAGAATTAAGCAGTGACTTGGAGGACAGAGTAATGGAAAGTAATCAAGCTGAGCAGGTAAGAGAAAAAAAATATGCAAAATGAAAATAGACTTAGGGAACTCAGCAATATCATCAAACATAACATTTGAATTATACAGATCCCAGAAGGAACATTTGTATTATATGGATCCCAGAAGCAAGGAACAGAGAGAAAAGGAGGCAGAAAATTTATTTGAAGAAATAATAGCTGAAAACTTCCTGAATCTGGGCAAGAAAACAGGAATCCAGATCCAGGAGGCACAGGGAGCCCCAAATAAAATTGACCTAAGGAGGTCCACACCAAGACACATAATAGTTAAAATGGCAAAAATTAGTGATAAAGAGAATTTTAAAAAAGCAGCAAGAGAAGACAGTTATATACAAGGGGAACTCCATGAGGTGATCAGCAGGTTTCTCAGCAGAAACTTTGCAGGCCAAAAGAAAGTGACATGATATATTCAAAGTGCTGAAAGGAAAAAATCTGCAGCCAAGAATACTCTATCTGGCAAGGCTATCATTCAGAATAGGGAGATAAAGAGTTGCCCAGACAAAAAAAAGTTAAAGGAATTCATGACCACTAAATCAGCCTTACAAGAAATGTTAAAGGGTTCTCTTCAGTGAAAAGCAAAGACCATAAGTAAGGGTAAGAAAAGTAGGAAGCACAAAAGTGGTAAAAATAAGTATATTTATAAAAATTCAGTCAAAGACTTACAAAATAAAAGAATGTAAGATATGAAACTATATACCTAAAACATGGAGGGGAAAGACTTAAAGAATGGGTTCAAACTTAAGTGACCAACTAAATAGTGATTGCTATATGCAGAAAATATCATATGCAAACCAAATGGGTAAACCACAAATCAAATCCGGTAATAGATATGCAAAAAATAAAGAGAAAAGAACCTGAATATGTCACTAAAGAAAGTCAACTTATTGTGACAGAACAGAGCATGGGAAGAAAGGAACAGAGAAGAACTACAAATACAAACATAAAACAGGTAACAAAATAGGAATAGATACACACTAATCAATAATTACTTTGACTGTAAATGGACAAAATGCTCCAATCAGGGGCGCCTGGGTGGCTCAGTCCTTGAGCGTCTGCCTTCGGCTCGGGTCATGATCCCGGGGTCCTGGGATGGAGCCCCGCGTCGGGCTCTCCGCTCTGCGGGAAGCCTGCTTCTCCCTCTCCCACTCCCCCTGCTTGTGTTCCCTCTCTCGCTGTGTCTCTCTCTGTCAAATAAAAAAAAAAAAAAAAAATGCTCCAATCAAAAGACATAGGGTGACAGAATGGATTTAAAAAAAAATGAACAAGACCCATCTATATGCTGCCTACAAGAGACTCATTTCATACCTAATGCATGCAGATTGAAAGAGAAGGTATGGAGAAATATTTATCATGCAAATGGATGTGGAAAGAAAGCAGGGTTAGCAATATTTATAGCAGGAAAAATAGATTTTAAAACAAAGACTGTAAAAAGAGACAAAAAAGACACTATATAATAAAAAGAGGAACAATCTGACAAGGAGATATAACAATTGCAAATATTTATGCACCCAACTTGAGACACCCAAATACATAAGACAGTTAATAGCAAACATAATGGAAGTAATCCACACTAATACAGTAATACAGTATGGGACTTTAATATTCCACTTAAATCAATGGGCAAATCATGTAAGCAGAAAATCAAAAAAGTAACAGTGGCTTTGAATGATACATTAGACAAATAGATTTAACAGATATATTCAGAATATTCCACCCTAAATGGCAAAATATACATCCTTTTCAAGTGCACATGGAACATTCTCCAGAATAGATCAAATATTAGGCCACAAGATAGGTCTCAAAGAATTAGAAAAGACTGAAGCCACATCATGCAACCTCTCCAACCAGAATGCTAGAAATCAACAACAAGAAAAAATGCTAGAAATCAACAAGAAAAAAAATCTGGAAAGAACACAAATACATGGAGGTTAAATAACATGCTACCAAATAATGAATGTGTCAGCCAAGAACTCAAAGATGAAATAAAAAATTACACACAGACAAATGAAAATGAAAACACAACGGTCTTATCTATTGTTCTCAAACTATTCCAAAAAATTGAAAAGGAAGGAAAACTTCTGAATTCATTCTATGAGGCCAGCATTACGGCAAAAAAGGAGAACTACAGGCCAATATATCTTTGATGAACACAGATGCAAAAATCCTCAAAAAAATTAGCAAACCAAATCCAACAATACATTAAAAAATCATTCACCACAGTCAAGTGGGATTTATTCCTGGGATATAAGGGTGGTTCAATATTCACAAATCAATCAATGTGGTACATCACATAAATAAGAGAAAAGATTTAAAAAGCATATGATCATTTCAACAGATGCAGAAAAAGCATTTGACAAATTACAACCATTCATGATAAAATCCCTCAACAAAGTAGGTTTAGAGGGAACACACTTCAACCTGATAAAGGCCATATATGAGAAACCCAAAACTAACATCATCCTTAATAGTGGAAAAACTGAGAACATTCTCCCTAAGGTCAGAAACAAGATAAAAATGTCCGGTCTCACCACTTTTATTCCAAACAGTACTGGAAGTCCTAGCCACAGCAATCAGAAAATAAAAAGAAATAAAAGGCATCCAAATTGGTAAGAAAGAAATGAAATTTTCATTCTTTGCAGATATATATATAAAACTTTCATTCTTTTATATATATATATATAAACCTAAAGGACTCTATCAAAAAAATGCTAGAACTGATAAATTCAGTAAGGTCACAGGATACAAAACCAATATTTAGAAATCTGTTATATTTCTGTACACTAATAATGAAGCAATAGGAAGAGAAATTAAGAAAGCAATCCTGTTTACAATTGCACCTAAAATAATAAAATACCTAGGAATAAATTTAACCAAGAAGGTGAAAGATCTGTACTCTGAAAATTATAAATCTTTGATGAAAGAAATTGAACATGACACAAAGAAATGGAAATATATTTCATGTCCATGGATTAAAAGAATATTGTTAAAATGTCCATATCACCCAAAGTTCTAGATTTAATGCAATCACTATCAAAATACCAACAGCATTTTTCACAGAACTAGAACAAACAATCCTAAAATTTGTATGGAACCACAAAAGATCCTGAAGAGCTGACAGAATCTTGAGAAAGAAGAACATAGCTAGAGATTCCACAATTCCAGATTTCAAGTTATACTACAAAGCTGTGGTAATCAAACAGTATGGTACTGGCACAGATATAGACACATAGATCAGACCTAAATGTGAGACATGAAACCATAATACTCCTAGGAGAAAACATAGCTAGTAATCTCTTAGACATCAGTCTTAGCAACATTTTTCTAGGTAT
The DNA here is from genome assembly GCF_002201575.2 of Neomonachus schauinslandi. Lineage (NCBI taxonomy): Eukaryota > Metazoa > Chordata > Mammalia > Carnivora > Phocidae > Neomonachus > Neomonachus schauinslandi. The sequence continues at coordinate 35,573,835 of NC_058407.1, forward strand.
GTCTCCTGAGGCAAGGGAAAGAGAGAAAAAATAAACAACTGGGACAACACCAAAATAAAAAGCTTATACACAAGGAAAGAAACTATTAACAAAACAAAAAGCAACCTACTGAATGGGAGAAGATATTTGCAAATCATATATCTGATAAAACATTAAAATCTAAAATATAGAAAAGAACATACAACTCAAAACCAAAAAATATATATAATAAAATCTAATTAAAAATGGGGAGAGAATCTGAATATACATTTTTTTCCAAAGAAGACATACAAATGGCCAACAAACACATGAAAAGATGCTCAAAATCACTAATCATGAGAGAAATGCAAATCAAAATCACAAGGTGTATCACTTAGACCTGTCAAGATGGCTAGAGTCAAGAAGACAAGAAATAACAAGTGTTGGCAAGGATGTGGAGAAAAAAAGGAACTCTCATGCACTATTGGTGGGAATCTAAATTGATACAGCCATAGAGACTCCTTAAAAATTAAAAATAGAAATGCTCTATAATCCAGTAATTCCCTACTTATCCAAAGAGAATGAAATCACTATTTCAAATATACATATATGTAAACACACATATACATACACACTGGAATGTTAATATTACTCAGCCATAAAAAAGAATAAGATCTTGTTATTTCTGACAACATGGATGGACATAGAGGGTATTATGCTAAGTGAAATAAGTCAAAAGTCAAAAATGAGTCAAAATCATACCACATGATTTCACAAACATGTGGAATCTAATACATAAAACAAATGACTTAAGGAATCAAAAAAAAAAAAAAGGCAGAAACAGACACAAAGTAGAACAAAGTGATGGCTGCCATAGAGAAGGGGAATGGGGGAAATCGGCAAAATGGGTAAAGGGGAGTAGGAGATACAGACTGCCAGTTATGGAGTAATATAAGTCAGGGGAATAAAAGGTAAAGCATGGTACTATGGTGTTGTATGGTGACAGATGGTATCTACACTTATAATGAACACAGCATAACACATAGAATTGTTGAATCACTATGCTGTAAACCTGCAACTAATGTAATACTGTGTGTCATCTATACTTTCAGTTAAAAAAAAAAAAAAAGAATCAGAGACTTAAGAGCTTGTTATAATTTTCTCAAAATATCAGATACTTGGAAGAAACAGTGTAAGAGGGAAATAAACGTCTCATGAAGATTTATATATCTATCATTATACTGGAGGAGAGAAAAAAAGATGGACTGAAGGCTGGGTGGCAGAGAAGGGGAAGGGATTCAGAGGGTTAAAATTCTTAGTGTTGAGACACTATGTCTAAGAGATATTTGCACACCCTTGTTCATTGCAACATTATTTACAATATCCAAGAACTGGAAACAACCTAAGCGTCCATCCATGAATGAGTGAATGGAGAAGTCATGGTATATATGATGGAATATTATTCAGCTATAAAAAACAAGGAAATTTTGCTGTATGCAACAACACAGATGGACCTTGCAGGCATTATGCTAAGTGAAATAAGTCAGACAGAAAGACAAATGGTGGGTGATTTCACTTATATGTGGAATCTAAAACAAATAAACAAACTTATAGAAAAAGGATCATATTTGTGGTTGCCAGAGATGGAGGGTGAAGGGTGCAGGAATTGGATGAAGCTAGTCAAGAGATACAAACTTCCAGCTCTAAGATAAATAAGTACTGGGTATGTAATGATGGTTATAGTTAACATTGCTGTATGGTATATTTGAAAGTTGCTAAGAGAGTAGATCCTAAAAGTTTTCATCACAAGGAAAAAAACTTTTTTTGTATCTGTATGAGATGATGGATGTTAAATTTATTGTGATTATCCTTTCATAATATATGTAAGTGAAAGCACGGTGCAGTATACTGTAAACTTATACAGTGCTCTACGTCAACTATATCTCAATAAAACTGAAGGGGAAAAAAACACCTGGCACATAAAATCACCCATTACATGTTAGCCGGGATGGACTCAGATTTTGTGAGTACTAAAGTTTCTATAATTTGGAGGATTATACTGAAAAATAAAATAAGATTACAAATTCAAAATTAAATACATTTCAGTCATTTATTTAGAATGTGAAAATAATCAGAAAGAACTACAAAGTTAAAATGCTGATAAATATGCACATCACAAAATCTAAAAATCTAAGACTATTTTATTAATTTCTTTTTTTTTAAAGATTTTATTTATTTATTTGAGAGAGAGAGAGAGTGAGAGAGAGAGCGCAAGAGGGGGTAGGGTTAGAGGGAGAAGCAGACTCCCCGCCGAGCAGGGAGCCTCATGTGGGACTCGATCCCAGGACTCCGGGATCATGACCTGAGCCGAAGGCAGTCGCTTAACCAACTGAGCCACCCAGGCACCCTATTTTATTAATTTCTTAACACAAATGTTTTTCTACATTTTTGGCTGCATACTCTTCAATTGTCCTTTCGTGTGAAAATTATTTTGAAATGTTTTTTGTAAAGAATAGAATGATTTTTGAAATTTATTTTAATATATTGTTATTATTGATAGTTTTAACAAGATATTGATAAGACACAAACTGCCCCCCACACACAATTTTATATGTTCTATGATAGAAAGTTGTCCACAAACTAGCTTCTGGCTTCACACATTTCATACTCTATCTCCTCTACCACACATATTTTTAGTGTTGAGACCCATAGGATGAGTTCACATTTCATTACAACCTCTAACACTGTAAGGATGTCATGGGGGGTTTGCATCATGGACAGTAGAGGTATTCCTGAAAGCTCTTCATAACTGACAGAGCTAACAATTATTTGGCTATAAAGCAAAGGTGTTGTAAACTATGCAACTACATCCCACAAAACCGAAAGTAAATATATTCCCAGCTCAACTTTCCCCTAACTGTATCCTAATAATGCCTGTGGCCAATCCACAGGTATTATAATAGGGGGAAAGTCATGGAGGGAAGAGACAATGGTCTCAACTACTTGCAGTTAACACACTACTTTCAGAGGTTTTACCAAAAATGCATGACCAGTAGGGACCTGTCCAAGTGAGAGAGCCTAACGATTAAGCTTTATGATTTTCGGGTCAATCCACCTTTGAATATTAGCCTTTATTATTGTAAGTAGCATCTCCATAATTTCCATGGGGGTAGTGATCTGGTTAGAACACATGCATAAGTAATAAGTATTAGTAAATGCCATTCTAAGCATTTTACATATATAAACACATTTAAGGTTTGCATGAATCTTATTGTGTAAGTATTATCATCATCACCATCTCTCAGATGAGGAAAGTGAGGCCCACAGAGGTCAATGGCCTTAATTTACAGAGAGAGTAAATAACAGATGTGATCTGACCACAGGCGGTCTGACTTTATATGGCATGTTAGGAATCCCTATGCAGTTCAGCTTCTTAGATTATTTTCAAAGCTAAACATAAGACATAGCCCTTTACCCTAGCTTGAGAAATTGTCAAATAATTATTTCAAATAATGATACAGTGAGTATAGATGTTGAAGATTGTGGAAAACTGCTTGCTTGGAACGAAACAGATGGGTTTACAGGATCAGTATAGGAGTTTGCCACATACTTTTGAGGCAGCTAACACAATACATAAAGGGAATCTTTAAGGTGGGCTTCATAAGTGAAAAGAGAACAACTGAAAGAAATGCCAAACAAAATGAAAATTGAATCGATTTCCCACCATGTATCAAAGCAAAAGCCCAAAGCAAACATGCATTTATGATGTGCCTTACAAAGATACACAGGGGTCGATTAGCAAGACAGTTCCATATTTGCTATTAGGATAGGCACATAATAATGTGAAGAAATTACAGGTCCAATCAAAGAGTACAGAGGACGGAATGGAATGTTAATGGAGTTATGTTGCAGCTAATGAGAAAACAAAATGTGAAGTGTATTGTAGACATTGCATCCATCCAACATGGAATGTATAATGGTTAACAACATAATTTGAGAAGGTAAGAGAGGAATTGGAACTAAACTCAGGATTAATGTTACTCTGAGAGATTAAATTTAAACAGACTAATTCCTATTCATCCTAATTCAGTTCTGAAGACAGGAGACAAAATCAGATGCACCAACCCTGACACATTACATATATTCTCTCTTTCTCCCCTTTTCTTTCCCAATAGAACTTATCATAGCATTTATCATGATCTATTTTAATTGCCTATATATTTGCCTGTCTCCTTCAATACATGGTGACCTCATTAATGGCAGATCTCTGTTATTTCTGTGTTCTGGTCTTGTCATTGGGAGGTGTTCATAAACTATTGAATGATGAACGAACAAATGAATGAGAGGAAAGAAAGAAAGAAATACAATGCCTCACATCTGCTTAATATGCATCAGAAGGTTTCATGTCCAGCACCACTGAACACAGCATTGAGCCATATCCAGGGATGTGACTCATGAAGCATTCTGCAAATACACTACTACCCATGCTTTGAACACTTGGAACACTTTCATTCTCCTATGATATTTATATCTATTCATCCAACAAATATATGTATTGAGTACTACTATATGATAGGCATTGTTTCAGTCAATAATGAAAAAGGATTCAACAAAATGACTATTGTGTTCTATTTAGAGATATATTGTTCCTGTCCAATTCCTCTTATACTAAAAACTTCTTATGATCTACTCAACACTCTATCACCTGTAAGACCTAGTAAATCATCTAAAACATAGCAAACACACTTGTCAGTTGCTAAATAAATTTATACTAAAAAGTAAATTATAGGGCTCCTGGGTGGCTCAGTCAGTTAAGCATCTGCCTTTGGCTCAGGTCATGATCCCAGGGTCCTGAGATGGAGTCCCGCTTTGGGCTCCATGCTCAGCAGGGCGTCTGTTACTCCCTTTCCCTCTACCCCTCCCACCGCTCGTGTTCTTTCTCTCTCAAATAAATAAAATCTTTTAAAAAAATAGTAAACTATATATTCAAATCCTGTAACTTAAATTCATAGTAAATTTATATATATAATATATATCACTGGTCCCACTGAAAACTATCACCTGGGGAATAGTCCCTTCCTGAGGAATTTTTAGGTGTACATTGAGCTACTGAATCAGAACCTGTGAATATGATCCTCCAGAAACCAATTCCTGAGACATTTCTGCCATAGAATACAAGGATCCATGATCTACTGATGCTGATGTAGCCAAGCACCAAATAATGTGGCTTAATTTCCGAGCAAACCCTGGTGTCAACAATAGATTCCTCACTTGGTCTGTGGGATTCAGAATACATTGTTTCCTGTTATTACAGAGATTTGAGATTTCCCCATCAATTTAAATAATTTAAATTGATTTCTAGGCTATGAAACAATACCCTGATTTTACTTTTAAAATCCTTTTTTGTTTTGTTTCAATAGTTTCTTAAAAATTTTTTTTTTATTTTAAAAAATTACTATGGTTTGAAATGTGCACTTGCAAACATTCTGGCAATTTACCAGCTCTGCCTCAAAGTTCCTTTCATTCAAGTCCTGCTAAAGTTCCTTTTATCTGTTATTTGAGAAATCAGTTGTCTTCTCTAACAACACCAAACAGTTTTCATGTGAAAATTGTTTATTTCATTGTTTTGATTTTACCTCCTCACTTTACCCAAAATCAAATAAAGTTTTTAATTGTAATTAAATTTATGATTTACTTTGTTTCTCCTAGGAATAATACATGGAAACAACAGGGTTTTAAAGAACTATAGCTTTGAAAACTAAGTAAACATTGCTAGAAATTTAGAAGACAAAGACATATGTACTCTGAAATGTTTTAATTCTTACCATCCCTTATATTTTGAAGAGCATATAGTACAATCTGTAATTCTATTGAGAAAATTGTTGTCTTTGTGCAGTATAATTCTTGTCATTAATTAACTCGTTACACATCTATAGATAGAACTTTGAGTAACTATTCTTTCCCCTAGAGGAAATTAAGCAAACTGAATCTAACATAAAAATAAGATATTCCATAACATGTTCTCTATTTCATATTGCTTACTAACTATTCCTTCTTGAAATACTTGCCAAATTATTTTTATTTTTAAGAGAAATAAATGCAGAAATTTTAATATTTAACTTTGGGCAAGTTGTTAGGCTTTGCAAAATTAAACAAGTCATATGCTCTCATGAAGAGAATTTTACAATTTGCTCTCTCATCTTAACATTCCTACCCATGTTACTACATATGCAAGAATTGAGGCCTATGAATTAAGATTAAGAATTGAGGCCTACACCATTAAGATTAAGGTGCATCAGTTCATATCTATTTACGTCCATTGATTTCAATATTTTCACCTAATGAAAAGATTAACTTTAATAGTTTTGATACTCTTAAAATCATAATTAAGTTAGGCCCTGGATAACAACATGGAAATCAGAAATATATTTGCTTTACTCAGTGCTTGGGAAATACTTAACACTTATTCAGTAATAGCAAGAATGAAATTTATTTCTCCTATGTGTGTAAATACATGAAGTTCATTTTTTCATATTCTAATGCTTGAATCAAAAATACTAATGAGATTCCATAAGACGATTCCACAAATAAGAAAACTCCAGAATCTACAAGATATTTAACTTTGTGTGAAAAGAATGAGGTAAAGAGAAAATAACCCGGGCGCCTGGGTGGCTCAGTTGGTTAAGCGACTGCCTTCGGCTCAGGTCATGATCCTGGAGTCCCGGGATCGAGTCCCGCATCGGGCTCCCTGCTCGGCAGGGAGTCTGCTTCTCCCTCTCCCACTCCCCGTTTGTGTTCCCTCTCTCGCTGTGTCTTTCTCTGTCAAATAAATAAAATCTTAAAAAAAAAAAAAGAAGATGGCCTCACTGAGGTTTTAAAAAAAAAAAAGAGAAAATAACCCTAAGTCAAGAAATATCCTAAAATAGTACCTTGAAGAAATCACTTGCACTTTAATAATTTAGAAAGGTCTGTCTCATTCACAGTGAGCAAAAAGTCAATAAGAAACTTCCATGCTGTGCTCAGAAACAGTTCAAAAAGCATTTTATACCACATATTACTACAAGTCATACTGAAATCCAGAGTTAATATGTGCTTTGTTTTCAAACTAGAGAATACAAAAACAGAAATGCAAAATTAAAACATTGTGTTACTGAGTGCCTCGGCAAATTATTTTGCTCCAAGGGAGAAAATAAAATTTGGATAATATATGGGTTTTGTGTGTGCTTTCTTTATGATCTCTTAGCATTTTTAGCCACTTTAATATAACTACTAAAGTAATGGTAAAGTTATACCATTGAAGTATTATTACTTTAGATTTAGATTGGGGAGTGACCAACTAAGAATGTGGGTTATTAAAACCTTGGAAACAAATGTAAACCCTTAGATAGACTGAAAGAGCAAGGTGAGAGAATCAGTGAGAGGAGAAATCTGGGGAACACTTCTACTTAGGGGTCCAACAAAACAACAGACAGGAAAGGAGACAAAACTAATGAACCAGCAGAGAGGGCCAAAGAGTTTGAAGATGAAGAGAAAAAAAGCAATTAGTTGATTCAGGAATGTCTTGGAGATGGACAAGAAAGGGTATTGGTCATGGGAGCCAGAGGATATGTGCAGAAATTAACCTTGGCTAGAAGGAGAAATAATTTACCTGCATAGGGAACATTTCAGCATGAACGGATTTGGATGTGGATGTTCCCTTGCAGAAATGGTGATAGAAAAATTCAGAGAAAAGTCACAAATATAATCATGGTGATATTTAAACCAATATCTACTTAAGATATCAATAGTAAGAAATAAGTTTTCTAGGAGCAGACAGAAGAATATAAGCACTGAAGACTGCAGCCAATAAAGGGACTTCACTCTTCAAGATATTTGAATGGAGCAATAGATTGGGAAAAGGAGAGAAGTAGGTTGATACCTTTATTAGTAAAGAAGTTCACGGGCTTGTCTTTGTTGTTTGTCATCATCATTATTGTAGGAGCATTTCAAAGTTTAGTGCATAAAAAGATGAAGGAATCAGTAAAAAGGGTACAGGGGCAGTTTCAGATGTGTAATATTTTAAATAGAATAATTTGTTTTCTTATGTGCAAATATTTATGCATAATCTTCCCTGATTCAACGGAAGTAAATTGGAGGGAATTAAGATCACTGTAGCTGATGGGGCGCCTGGGTGGCTCAGATGGTTAAGCGTCTGCCTTCGGCTCAGGTCATGATCCCAGGGTCCTGGATCGAGTCCCGCATCGGGCTCCCTGCTAAGTGGGGAGCCTGCTTCTCCCTCTGCCTCTGCCTCTCTCTCTCTCTCTCTGACTCTCATGAATAAATAAATAAAACATTTAAAAAAAAAAAAAAAGATCACTGTAGCTGAAAAAACAAAGAGTTAATGATAAGATTTGCCTTTCAAATTGGCTTATGAAGCCCATTTCATTGATAGCCATGTAAGAGTGAAGTCTTTTAATTTGCAAGAGCAGGCACTATCAAGAAAATAAAACAGGAGGAGGGTAAAAAACCAAAGCTCAAAAAAGAATACAGCCTTAGGTTTATTCATAAACATCATTTTAAGAGGCATATGAACAACAGTATTTTAAGTTCTTCTTGGTTAGTGATAATTCTGGCAGAAAGGTAAGGAAAACCCACAAGGTAGAAAAGAGAGAGCCTCCCAAACCCAAGTGGATCTTTCCTGTTAGGGACTGGGAACATCAATAAGATTACCTCACTTCTTCCAAGAGCAAATCCTGTCTATACCAGCTCCTATAGGAGGGAAGCATGACCTGTGCTGAGCAGCTACTTAAGCTGTTCTTTTTACTGAGGGTATTAAGGGTAAAGTAGCCTCTACAGATACCTGTGTGATGCTTGCCAATCCTTAGCAGGAGAAATTCCCCTCACAACGACTTCCATTGGACAATCTCTTTTTTAATGTCCTAAGATCGTCAAATGTTCTCCAAATAGGGTAAAGTCCTGGATAACAAGAGCGAGACCTGAAGGCAGAGGGAGAAAAAAGCTCCATAAGTTTTGGATGGGGATAAGCAGAGCCAGTTCCAGAGTCCCCACACCCCCTATTAATTACACCTTTTAAAAAGAAGACAACATAGAAAAAGATCTTAGGAGGCACAATGTACTGAAGAGCAAAGATATATGCCCAGTCTCATAAGAGGAAGCAGGAACACTTCCTGCTTTGGAGGTGAGAAGGAATCAAGGTGAATTAAGATATAGGGGAGAAAATAAGAAAAGAGAGGGAACTATCTGGATTGCAATGATATTCACATAAATATAGGAGACTAGATAATTTATGAGAAGATGGTACTGAGTAGACTAGTGGGTCTATGTTTTAGGGTTTGAGAAATTTAGGCAATCTTTGAAACAGGTTTGTGGGTGACATGACACGCTATAAATAGGACATATTACAAAAGTCCAGCTGATGTTAGGTAGGATAAATTTGTAGTTTAAAATAATAATTGCTAAATTACAGCAACATTCACTATGGTTCAATTTATTTTGGTTTAACTTATTTTCCCAGTAACAGATGTCCATGTTATTTGCAGTTGCCAAGCCACATGTATCTGTTTTGATAATAATTGTGGGGCTTTTTTAAAAATATGATTTGTTTTATTAGACATAAACTGAATATTTAAATGCCGCTAAATGAATTTTTAAAAATAAGGCTACAGAATTCCAGTGAAATTACTCACATTTCTCCCATCTGTTGTGGAAAAAAAAAAAAAAAAAGGTCCAGGCGTAAAGAATTTTTAGCATGTATAAACACTTGACTTTCAGTATTTGCCTATTTACTGTGATTTACTAAATTGTTGCTTTAAATGAACAGAAAGAATAAAATGAAAATGGAACCAGCAGGAACAGACAAGTTTTATTAGCCCAGAGAGGCATTATATAGAAATGTCAAACTGACCACCTACTGAAAATGTCTGGAAACCTCACTTCTTTCTAAATGTCACCAACTGCTCAAAATAAACACTGGATTGATGTACTAACAGCCTTATATGATGTTCTTTTAAAGTTATCCATATTTTATTCGTTCTTTTTCCCCTCCAAACTTCAAGTAACAACTGCATTTTATTTTGCTTTTTTCCCTAACAGAACATCATAAAGCTCTTGCTTTCTTCTCCCAGAATAACTTCCTTTGGCTCAGGCTCCTTCAGTATACCCTATAAATCCTTAGAGGCCTGCTCCAGCACAACATGAAAAGGGCACAAGATTTAAAGTCAGAAAACTTGAATTCAGAATCTGCCTTTTGCTAGTTATGTGGCCCGTGAGCAAGTTTCAATCTCTCTGGACTACAGTTTCCCCTGCTGGAAAATAGAAGGATTCTAAAATCTCATCTTTCAACCCTTAAAATTCTGTGACTCAAACACAAAATTCTTAATAGTAGGAAGCACAAAGAAACAGCAATAGTAGATTATATAAACAAATCAGGATTAAAAAGGATGCCAAAATCCTCAAATAAGGGGAACGTAGGCTTCTATTACCAATATTCTCATACCAAATTCCCCAGATTTTCCACATGGGCTTCAAATTTTCATGGAGTGAGACTATCATTGAGAATGTCAGAAAGAAAATATTTAATCTGTATATGTAAGTGTGTATATACATTAAATATATATTCTGGAAACCATTTTACAATCCACTGAAGTCAAAAGGTATTCACAAGGTACTAGTTGGCAATGTTAAGATTTCCCTACTTAATAAACTATATCCAACTATATGATTGCTAGGAAAACAATCACACACAAATATTGGATTTCTTATTTGTATAAAAAAAATGTTTTAAATCACAAGGACAATCTAGTGCCAAGAACTTATTATGATTCCCAAATATTTAAAATTACTTTGATGAAAGTACATGCCTTTTTGGAAATTGTAATAAACATGTGTTTATATTAAATGTTTGTTTTTAAATCTCTGAAATAAAACTAAGCTATTTTGTTTAGCATCAAGAAGAGATGTATATAGCCTTTTTCCAGAATAACTAAGTTCAATGAATTTGCCATTTCGTTTCTGCAAAAAGTACCACTATATGTTTATATATGTATGCACACATAGGTAAAATAAGTGACAACACTATAAAATTTTTATCAAATTCTTATAACTTCTTAATATTTCATCAATGATTTAGTATTTCCATGTACTAGGAATATATTTTAGAGAAAAACTCAAGAGTTACAGCAAATAAATTTTTTTTAATGTACTGCTTTTGGAGCTTATGCCTAAAAATTATATCTAAGGCCAAAGGGTAATTTTTGAAGATCACTAAGATAAAATAAAGTAGAAGAAATCAAATAATTTTGTACTGATAAGATACTGACTAAACCATTGTCTCAAAGTTACAAAAACTTGTTAAATCATTGCTCATTGCATTGAGTTAGGGTATGTGTCAATATTTTGTGTTTCAGTGTGTCAGCATTTTGTATACAAAGACAACTTTGCTACATTGTGTATTAATCCTTCAAACTTTTATAACTTCAGTAAAAATAATTCAGAATTGAGTTACAGACTAGATTTTTTTAAAAAATCACATTAATACAGAGTATCTCGAGTTATTTACATGTTAATTTTTTAATCAAAGTATAATTAACATAGTATATTAATTTCAGATGTACAATATAATGATTCAACCATTCTATACATTACTCAGTGCTCATCAAGATAAGTGTACTCTTAATCCCCTTTATTTCATTCAAGCCCCTAAATACCTCCCCCACCGGCAACCGTCAGCTTATATTTAAGAATCTGTTTTTTTTTTGTTTATCTCTTTCTTTCTTTGTTCATTTGTTTTTATTTTTTTCTTAAATTCCACATATGAGAGAAATCATATGGTATTTGTCTTTCTCTGCCTGATTTATTTCACTTAGCATTATGCCCTCTAGGTTCTTCCATGTTATTGCAAATGGCAACATCTCATTCTTCTTTATAGGCTAAGTAATATTCCATATATTTTATATATATATATATGCATCTTCTTTATGCATTCATCTATGGATGGACATTTGGGCTGCTTCCATATCTTGACTATTGTGAATAGGGGAGTCTATATCTTTTTCAATTATTGTTTTCGTTTCCTTTGGGTAAATATCCTTTTACCCTTCGGGTAAATTCCTAAATGGAATTACTAGATCATATGGTAATTCTAGATTTAATATTTTGAGGAACCTCCAGACTGTTCCACAGTGGCTGCACAAATTTATATTCCCACGAACAGGGCGTAAGTGTTTCTCTTTTGTCCATAGCCTTCCCAACACTTGTTATTTCTTGTCTTTTTGATGCTAGCCATTGTGGCAGGTGTAAGATGGTATCTCCTTGTGGACTTGATTTGTATTTCCCTGATGATTAACACAGGAGTGTTAATTTTATCTTTATTATTATTTTGGAGTATATAGATGCCATTTCAAAAACAAGGTTCATTTTTTCCATATGATGAGTGAATTGCAGGTCATATGACACGTGAATTGCACATCCATCTTTCTAAATTATTCAGTAGCAAGTCCAGCTGCTTGTGACATCAGTAGCTTGTAATAGCTGACATTCTCCTTTTTTTTTTAATTTTTTTAAAAAAATTTTTATTGTTATGTTAATCCCCATACATTACATCATTAGTTTTTGATGTAGTGTTCCATGATTCATTGTTTGCGTATAACACCCAGTGCTCCATTCAGTACATGCCCTCTTTAATACCCATCACCAGGCTAACCCATCCCCCCACCCCTCTCCCCTCTAGAACCCTCAGTTTGTTTTTCAGAGTCCATCGTCTCTCATGGTTCATCTACCCCTCCGATTTCCCCCCTTCATTCTTCCTTTTTTTTTTTAAAGACCTTAGACAGGATCAGACCTCTAAACACGAGTTCCTATCTTTCCAGCTCACTTACTCAAATCATTAGTCCCACTCCAATAACTCTTCAACCCATTAAGACCATTAATCCATTGATCTATCACTTTCGTATTGGCAGTCAGCCCCTTCGTTACTCATTAAAAAAATCCAGTTTAGATTCCTGGTCTACAGCTTTCATCTACTGAACTTATTTGAACAAACAAAACAAAACAAAACACCTCAATCCTAATTAAATCCAAATAGCTATGACACCGTGCTTGCACCCACACTGCTCAACACAACTGTGAAACTGTGGGAAGTATACATAACCATGCTGGCTAGTCTCACTTCACATTTGGGACCACTTATCTCAATTCGGACCTCAGCAGTGCTCTGTTATTCTAATACATTTCACAGGGAATTTACTTTCCCAATCACAAAGAAGATTATTTCACACCATTTTGGATTTCCTCAAATTTCCAGCACCCACCTCCCCACCTCACTCTCAAGTGATAGCCACATTCTTACTTCACTGAGTAAGCTGAGGGAACCAAAATAGAACTTCTGTTCTCACATCATCTGCTATCTTGCTTGCATCTGTACCTATGTGTTCGGAATTTCCTTTCTGTTACAGTGAATGGAAAGTCCCTACAGCTACCTAAGGTAAACCCATGCACTTATATGCATTTCATCCTCCTCTCTATCTCAAGAATTTTGTTCCTTCAGTTTTCTTTTTCAAATGTAAATTTCATTTTTTTTTCTGATGATTGGATCATTTCTGTTTGCATATAACGTTCTATAACAACATTCACCAAAGAAAAAAGAAAACTATACTTTGTGTGCTTAGTTACTGCCCAATTTCTCTGTTTGCATTTTGGCAAAATTCCTCAAAGGGTTTGTTTATGTTTTCTGCCTCCATTTGATTTCTTAGGGCTTTGATCACAACCATTCCTTTGAAATTGTTTTACTCAAGGATAATGACAATTTCCATGTTGGTAAATTCTATGGTTATACGGTCTATATTTAGTCCTAATTTACTCAACTTCTGAGCAACATTTGACATAGACATTTCCTACTTCTTGAAACATTTTCATCTCTTCAATTCTAAGACACTACCCATTCCTGGGTTTTATTTTAATATTTCCTTTCAAACACATTTTCTGAATTTTTTCCTCTTCCTGATTATTAAGTACTGGAATAACCCAGAACTCAATCATTGCCTCTCTGTGTTCTCTATCCATCCAGATTCCTAGGCAAGTCCATCCAGTCGTAAGGCTTTGGAAACCATCTACATAAATTTGTATGCTTATCTTAGAACATGCCCACTATCTCTTGACTGTTCATCTGACTGCCAAATCTCTATCCTCACTTGGATCCTTAATAGACATTTAACATTTAGTATTTCTAAAATGCTTATTTCTATCCCCTCAAACCTGGTATCACCATTCATCCAATTGCTGAGGCTAAAAACTTTGAAATATTCTCCTTTTTTTAACATCAAAACTTCAAATCTGAAATCATGAGTAATTATATTATGCTCTGCCTTTAAAATATAGCAGCCTGACTACTTGTCTTTACCTTCACCACTAGCACCTTAGTCTAAGGCATTACCTCAGTAGCTGGGGGGGGGGGATTTTAAATTTAAAAAATCTGATTATGACACTTCTCATGTAAAACACCCCCAATGGCTTCCTATCTGGTTCACCTTGGGAACGTTATGCTACAATCTAGTGAATCTACAGTGATCTCACTTCTGTCTCTTCAAACTTACACTTACTCTTTCCTCTTAAATTATTTTCCTCCACTTATTTGGAAACCTTGTTCATTCGCTTTAAATCTTTTTTCAAACTTACCTCCCCAGAGAATCCTTTCATGAACACCCTTTAAAAGAACCACCTCTCCTTTTACTCTCTACCTTTAGTCTGATTTATTTTTCCTCATAGCACTATTTCAAAGAAATGTTATAATATACATATTTATTTATCGACTATCTCTACCAATAAACTATAAATTCATAAGGACATGCTCTCTGTTATGTTAATTCCTCTGTCCCTAATATAGTTCTTGCCACACAGAGTGAAATAATTGTAAAGAATGAGTGAATAACAAGAACAAATGAATTTAGATAAATCCAAGACCAAATTCAACAAGACAACCTTCTCATTCTATTGAAGATTCCATAACTTATTCTCAAGTGTAGTGAAGAGTATGTTTGTGGTGGTTTGACTTAAACAGAATGTTCCTTAGTATTTTAATTATTAACTATGAATTTCAAATATAGGAGTTGTAGATAGTTACTTAGTCCACACTACTTCATCATGATGTCCAAAAATGAATTACACTCAAACTGATCATATTCACCTTAGAATCTCACCTGTCCTGGGGCGCCTGGGTGGCTCAGTCGTTAAGCGTCTGCCTTCGGCTCAGGTCATGATCCCAGCCAGGGTCCTGGGATTGAGCCCCGCATCGGGCTCCCTGCTCGGCGGGAAGCCTGCTTCTCCCTCTCCCACTTCCCCTGCTTGTGTTCCCTCTCTCGCTGTGTCTCTCTCTGTCAAATAAATAAATAAAATCTTAAAAAAAAAAAAAAAGAATCTCACCTGTCCTTGTTCTAGAATAGTATATCATTGTAGCTTTGGAGTCGAACTACCTGAATTCCAATCCAGACTTTATTCATTACTAGTTGTATGACCTTAAGCCAATGATTTAATCTCTGTTCCTCTGATTTTTTCATAAGTATAATGGAGATAATACCCATAATATAAATTAAGGACTAAGAGAAATGACACACATAAAGTACTTGCATATAATACCTGGTTCCCAACTTACCCTTAAAAATTGTCAGCTGTTCTATGAACTTCAGAAAGTACTAACTGCTTTGTCCTTGACTTAACAAAAGGTAAAATATTTCTAGGAACAATGACTTTGTTCTCACTATAAATTATTTTGTGAACATATGTGGTAAACATGTTTGGTTTTTGTTTGTTTTTTTATTTGTTTTTTTTTTAAATCAGGAATTCTAAGATGAGAACTTACCTGCCCTACTTGGTCATGATATTACTCCTGAATATCTGACCCTCAGATTCTGAATTCCGCTTGCCTTACCAGACTGTAGAGATCTGTCAGTCTCTCCCTATTTAGGTACCCTCCCAGAACTTGCCTATCTTCTTCTATCTCCTGACTTCTTATCTGATAGTCAAATAGCACTGCCTGTCACTTGCCAGATCTTTGTACCTCCTAAATCTGATACCGTTATCTCTCTGCCACAAACTTTGTAAATTATATTTCTGGTTGCTATTGTCTGATCCTGACCCATTTCTGTTTCATTACAAGTTTACATATTTATTCTGATAGGTTAATCTGCCATACTTCTTAGCATATTTTTTTAAATTTTATGTTCCTGTGGGATTTAGTCAGAGAGAAAATAATAATTGAATTTAAACTCATGTCAACATCTATGGTGTTAGTTTACTTTTCAGATAATTTTTTCTTCTTTACATATATTTATTTCTTTTCATGTCTCTGAAACTAATGCTCTTTATTGAATACAATAAATAATCTACATGATTTAATCAAATTGATTTTTCTATTAAAATGAATTTTATTTGGTATTTCAAAACTATTTTTTGAGAGGGCAGTTATTTTCAGGAACTAACTAGTTCCTCCTAAAATATAGTAGAAAGTATTATGTTACATTGCTTGATTTAAACTCTTAGAATTGAAACAAATAAAACAGTTATAGATCATTTACTAAATTAAAAATGCAATCTTCCAAAATACATTTTTATTGCTCCTCTTGAAGTTCAACAACTCTATCTTATTGGACTGATTTAAAACATTCAGTTAGAACAAGATTATAAATGGGTAATAAATATGCTCAGTTTTTTTTATGTTTGAGTATATTACTTGAAAATTTAAAAAAAAAAAGACTTGATTTTAGCATATCCACTTTAATGTATAAACTGCCCACTGATGCCTGTCTCTGAATTTTAAGTTTGTTTACATATTTTTAAGTTTAAAGGTCAAAAAGGTAATATAAGCATTAAGGGTGAAAAGAATAAAATTAGCCATATATTTTATGCTAAGATTTAATACCTTAATAGTGCTAAATTATAGTGTGAAAATGCAGGCATTTTGTACTTTAACTGGATTAACAAACAAGGTACGAATAGACAATAGAAACTGAATGAATAAAAATACAATATTCAAGTAAAAAATTAAGGGGAACTCTGTGTTGTAAGTCTCCCAAAATGAAATTGCAGTACTGAAGGTCATACTGATTAACATGCTAAATAAATATGAATCAGTGTTATGATTCTGCTAATAAAACTAATGAGTTATTAAGGTGCTTTTATAATAGGAAAGCAGCATAGATGGAAAGTGAAGCTTTCTAAATTACCTAAGTAAAGAAAGACATGCAAGAGTTAGAAAAGACTCAGAGGAAAGATCTAGAATAAGAGTTTGAGACATTAGAAACTCCTAATATCAGAAAATCATGAATAATTATTCCCAAAGTATACTGCAGATTGAACAAGATAGATTAAGGAGCAGCACAAGATAAGCTTAACCATATAGTAAAATATTCTGACAGTAAAAATAGGTAAACGTCAGACTGACTTTAGGAAAGTTGTGGAGTCATTTGCTTAGAGAGATTTTAACACAGACTAGGTCTTCACTGATGACATAGCTGGAACATAGTTCTTTCAAAAATGCTAAGATGTTCACCAGACGGCTATAAGGTTATCTTCCAAACACAATCATTAAAAGATAAACCAGACACTTCAGTTGGCACTTAATAAAAATTCTTTTGATGGATATCTATTTTGAATTGTAGTTGGCCGGTTTCAATGAGCTTAGAATATGTTTTGGAATTCCAAAAGAAAAATAAAAACCTGGGATTTAAAATCAGAGAACCTGATTCTGAATTCTAGCTGACCTGGTCTTTCTTCTCATTCCACATGGCCACAGTATCAAGAAATAAGGTTTTCTGCTAGTGAGAAGAAAGAATAAGAACACAAACATACACACATCCAAGAAACTATACCCATTACCATTATTAAAAATAAATACATATACATTTAAACACTTAAAAAGACAAACTCTCAGCCTTTGTGACATGCATATTGATGGAAGGGATACAAAGCCTTCTGTATAAATCATAAATAATGTTTCATTATTTTATGAATATGCTTCCAAGTACATAAGAATTATTAAAAAATTAAACATAATTATTAATAATGGATCAAATTAAAAGCAGATATCCCAGTCTAGAAAATCATAGTTGCTAAGACTCAGAGGAGGAAAAAGTAAAATTTAGAAGAGTAATCTCAACACACCAGAAGAGGGACTAGTCTCTTAGTGCTAAGATTAATAATAGTGAGTACTTTCTAGGTGAGAGGAAACTCTTAAGTTGCTATCGGAAACCCAGTCCATAGATGCATAGTTGTTCATCATTATGACAGAGTGGAATATATACATATTGCTCATTCCTTAATAGGGTTAGTCATTGCCAACAAATCTTTTTGGCATCTTTAATAAACTCTAAGCTTAAAAAGAAAAAAGTATACATACTCTTCAAGTGTTGCTATGCAAAATTCCATGAGCTAGATTATCTGTTCCTAAATACAGCCTGACATGAAAAAAAAAAAAAGCAATACACTTTAAGAAGACCATCTTATGGAAACTTAATTATGTTTTGATCCTTTGATCCACAAATGACAAAGTTAAGATTAGTAGTTCCCATATATGGCAAATATCTGATGATTTTTCTTAGAAAGCTTTACTTAAAATATCAATTTTTCATATTTAGTACTAGAAATCTTGAGATTATAAATATGGGATGGAGCTCTTTAATGTGTATTGTGCAGCGTCCAATTGTTTGTGCTGTAAAACAAAGACACACAAATACACATAAACACATATTTTAAATTAAAGCCACAAGGGGAATTACTGTAGGATTCAAGCATTTATTTACTAATCTGTTCAACAAATATCACATTGATCTACATGAAATTGCCATTTTTGTAAGGCAGAAGTAATTGGATATTGGCAGTTTCATATTGTTCAACTTAATGTTTATTCAATCACTTCTGTGTTTGAGAATCAGTTATAGGCACTGAGAATATAATGTGAGCAAAATTAGAGTCTGTAAGTAAATTAAATCCCTTCAGTTTTTTTTTTTTTTAAGATTTTATTTATTTGACAGAGAGCGCACAATCAGGGGGAGTGGCAGGCAGAGAGAGAGGGAGAAGCAGGCTCCCTGAGGAGCAGGGAGCCCGATGCAAGGGTGGATGCCACGACCCTGGGATCATGACCCGAGCCAAAGGTAGTTGGTTAACGGAGCCACCCAGGTGCCCCAATCCTCCACAGTTTTAATGGTCTTTTAGTATCTCTGTAGATCCCCTGGATGACTATTTTCAATCCATCCATCAGCTCATTCATTTTACAAATATTTATTTGGCACTTAATATATACCAGGTATTTGCCTAGGTATTACAAATAATTTTATTATCAAAAGAAACATAATCCCTGCCCTAGTGAAATTTAAATCTCAGTCAGGGAAACAGACATCCAAACAAACAACCCTCACAACTTTTTAAGTATAAACATTGTGGCAAGTACCTTAAGGAAGAGGCTTTAAAAGAGCACACCAGGCTCGGGGCGCCTGGGTGGCTCAGTTGGTTAAGCAACTGCTTTCGGCTCAGGTCATGATTCTGGAGTCCCGGGATCGAGTCCCACATCGGGCTCCCTGCTCAGTGGGGGGTCTGCTTCCCCCTCTGCCCTCTTCCCCCTCTGCCCTCTTCCCCCTCTGCCCTCT
>NC_058407.1:36527100-36618543 GCF_002201575.2 Neomonachus schauinslandi
TGATCACCATATACCTTACCCTCCACTCTCCTGTTTATTAGTTTCTTTTACTGTTTATAACCTGACATTACATATCTACTTATTTATTTTTCTATTGCCTGATGCCTTCTTATTAGAATATAAGATTGATAAGGGCAGGGGCTTTGTTTTGTTCGATCTTGTATCCCTAGTACCTAGAATGGTCACATGACTAGCATGTGACAGGTACCCAATACATATTTCTTATTAGGAATGAAAAAAATTACAAAATCGTGGCAAGTAAACCAAACTAAAACTAGGCAAGATTAACATGAATATCTGAAACAACAACAAATAAATGAAGATACAACTTATATTTCAGAGAGGAGAAACTGACATCCTAAAGACATCACTTCTCTCCATAATGATCTTTAAATTCAATGCATGCCAATTAAAATCCCAACAGATTGTTTTATGGATCTTAACAATCTAATTTAAAATCCATTCGATACATGCATCATCTAAATCAGTTTTTACTTTGAATTTGGTCAGCAATATTTATTATGATCCATATATTATAAAGAGAATGAGATAATTTTAAAATCATTTTTTCTAAGCATAAAAAATTTTGCAACTTTTCATATAAATTTGCATTATAAACTACACATACTTTAATCTTAAATGAAATACTCAAGTAAATTTATCTATTTAAGCCTTATTAAATGTTTGATGTGATCAGCATTTCAATTCTCCTCTAAGCAAGCTGTTTGGATAAATAAAAGATTTCTTCTCCAAACACTATAATTGTTCCAAATTGCTAATATCTAATAAGCATTTTTAGTATTAATTATCTTCTTCCTTGAAAGATGGTCTGTGCTTTTTGTATCCATACTACAAATATGATGAAGAGCTCTAGCAAAATATGAAACAAAGATGCCTTATTGTTCGACTTTCCTATCTGATGTTGTTCACCAAGTGTGCACTGAGTCATGCCATCTAGAATTGCCAACCCCAGACAATGGTTTTGCTGCTGTCATTAAGCCCTGCTTAATTCAAATCTCTTCTTTTGTGAAACTCATTCAGTAATCCTGAACCTGGTCTCTAAAAAGAGTAAAACTGTATCTGTATGTCTAATAGTTGGTAGAGCAATGAAAGTAAAATTATCACTTTTTAAAAAATACACGAATAAGTAAAACCCCTTTGAAAGAGAAAATACATGAGGTTAGCTAAGAAAATTCTGAAAAAATAAGAACTTTGGGGGACTTCCTCTACCAGATTTCAAAGGTTCCAATAAACTATACTAATTAAGGCAGAATAGTATTATCAGAAGAATCAACAAATTAAGGGAATTCAAGAGAACTCAAATACATTATATGATAAAGGTATCATTTTATATCAGTGTGGCAAAGCATGAATTATTCAATAAATAGCATTTAGAAAAATATAAGATTAGAGCCATTTCTTGAATCATACACACAAATAAATCCAGATAGATTATGGAACTGGATAAGAAAAAACTATAAAAGTTAGAGGGGAAAATTATAAAACAAACGTTAATCAATACAGGAGAAGCTAAATAGGATATGATACATCCATTCCAAGGAACATGTTGTAGTGTGTAAAACAAATTTATGAAAAGAGCTCCAAAATATATTGCTAAGTAAAAGGGCAAAACTATATTGTTCTTTTTTTTTTTTTAATCACACCCTCTTGCTGGTCTTTCTTATCTTCCCAACCTCCTTTGGAATGTCCTTGAGTTCAGTCTCTGTACTTCTTCATCATTTCTATTCCTTATGTGATCTCATTCAGACTTACTATCTATATGTTAATAACTCACAAATTTCTTATCTTTAACCCAGATTTGTCCTCAGGAATCCACAATTATCTATCCAATTCATAATTTAATAACTTTAATTTCTAAGAGGCATACCAAGCTCAACCTATCCAAAACTGAACAACTTCCCTTTTAATTTTACTCTTTCTGTAGTCATATCCAATTCACTAAATGAAAACCCCATCTTTCCACCATTTCAGGTCAAGAACTTTTATGCTTTTTTTTTTTTTTTTGACACCTCCACTGTCAATAATTTCTGCTGACAATACTTTAAAAATATATCCAAAATTTAATCATTTCTTTTAATGCTCCCCTCTGACCTAAACCACCATCATCTCTCACCTGGATAATAGCTCGCCTGGTTACAGCACCCTAAAGGATCTCTGTGCTTTTGTCCTTGACAGTGTTTGGCCAAATATGTATCATTTGCCAGCCCTCTTATCTGTTTTTAAATTTAGTTTATGTTCCATGTCATTCTCTTCTACGATGGAGTAAGACTGCTTAGGTTCCTTTAAAGTATTCTTTAAGGGTATCTGAAGACTTACCACGTAGAGACTGATATACTCTCAAGTAAAGACAATATTTGGATTTTAGTTGTAAAAGTATAGAAACTTATTTCTCACCTTAGAGTTTTATAGTTTAAAATTGGCATTAACACTACAGGACAATTCTATGAAAATTTCTTGATTTTCATTTCAGCTTTTAAACAGGGTTAAGTGTATATGGCATTCAAAATATTACCTAAAGATAAAAGACATATTAAAATTATATTAAACTGTCCCGATTTCTGAAGCATTTACATCTTGCCGGGCTTTTGAGTACATTAAAACTAAAAGGATAAATATGATTAAATGACTATGTAAATCAGACATATACTCCTCAGCATTAATAGCAAATATAATAAAGAATAAAGTCAAAATAGTACAACTAGAAAAAGAATAACTAGATAATTTAAAAGTTCTTCTAAAAATTAAAAGTTATAATAATTTAATTTATAATTTAAAAGTTATTCTAAAAATTGCTCTATTCTCTAGAAATGATTAGAATAAATATGGGTATAAAAATTTAGTAACTTCAAAAGATAAAATTTATACATAGCTATCAACAATGATTTAAGCTGTAAAAGAAGTACTAGGGAAAGATCCTAGAATTCAAGACATTTAAAGAAAATCACAGCATAATGATCATATTTTCATGTTAAGTAATTGATATATTATATAAATATGGATTGAGCCCCTACTGGTCCTCTCCTCCTGCCTTCACCAGAACATATCTTCAATTTAAGTCACTAAAATATATAATCCATGTATGGACTTTTCTACACAGATTATTCAAAGCAGTAAAGCTAGTTAGTTAATGGTAAAAGAGTAATTTATTATTTCTCATTTGTTTCTCTCTAGATCATGACAGGTATAATCCTATTTATAACATCTTTCTTTCTGCATCTCATCTCTACTTCTGGTTCCATTATATAATCAATGTATTAGTATTTCACTTATCCTTTGGTTAAAAGTACAGCTAGGCATGTAATCTCAAGGGAGGGAATATGTAAATTATAGGGTACATACAACAGAAAATAAACAACTAGTTAAAAATGTATATATTACTTTGATAGAATCCTATCTGTGATAAAATATTTTCTTTTAAAAAACATTTATTTATTTATTTTAAAGAGAGAGCCAGAGAGAGAGAGCATGAGTAGAGGGAGGGCCAAGGGAGAGGGAGAAGAATCCTGGAGCAGACTCCCCAGTGAGCCCAGAGCCCAACTCGGGGCTCAATCCCAGTACCCTGAGATCACGAATGGAGCCGAAATCAAGAGTCAGCGGCCCAACTGACTGAGCCACCCAGGCGGCCCCTACAACGCTGTTTCTCAGTGAATCCATCTGGACACTACTGTCTTGGTATTTTTGTGCATGGCCATAAGAATGGCAAAGTCTGGGTGCTGAGAGAAAACACTGTGTTGGTCTGGCCACCACTGTGATAGTAGCTCCCAATGGCGCTTCTCACTGTGCCCAAAAAGTTTCTCCAGCTGTTCCTGATGGGCTCTTTCACAGTCTTTTATCAGTCTTGATAAAAGAGCTTACATTGAGACACATATGGAATATCTGAAACATTAAGTCAGTAAGACAGTTTTTAGACTAATATTATGCATCATGGTGTGACTTTATTCCAATGAGAATTTTACTCACTGTGCCAGACTGATGATGAAACAAATTTAGACAACTTGCTTATAATTTATTTACCATGGGAAAAAGAAATGTGAGAATACTATATTTGTAGCAAAATATTTTTCAAGATCATGTGCTCTACAGTATACAAATCCAAGTTTGTATATAAACCTAGTAAAATGGGGGGGCCTGGGTGGCTCACTAGGTTAAGCACCTGCCTTCAGCTCAGGTCATGATCCCAGGGTCCTGGGATCGAGCCCTACGTTGGGCTCCCTACTCAGCAAGGAGTCTGCTTCTCCTTTGCCCTCTGCTCCCCCACCCCCTGCTCATGCTCTCTCTCTCTTTCAAATAAATAAATAAGAAATAAAATCTTAAAAAAAATAAACCTAGTAAAATGTAAATTACTTTTTTAAAAGCCTGTTTTATATTAGTTTGATAGCCAACCTTCTGATAAGAATTTCTATTAGCTTTGACTTCACATTATTCTATATTTGAAACAAATTATTTGTCTTTACTATTCTTTTAAGTAGATATAATAAGATTTAGATTTTAGATTTCTATTTTAGATTTAATCACATTTTTTATTTCTTTTATTTACCGTGAACACAGGGAGAACTTGTTTTATGCTGAATAAATACAATCTGCAT
Source organism: Neomonachus schauinslandi (assembly GCF_002201575.2). NCBI lineage: Eukaryota > Metazoa > Chordata > Mammalia > Carnivora > Phocidae > Neomonachus > Neomonachus schauinslandi. The sequence continues at coordinate 36,531,708 of NC_058407.1, forward strand.
GAGCTTCAGAAACCACTTTATTTTAGTCATGAGAAATAACAAAGTGCAAACTAAAGAAAGAAAGGGCCAAAATGTATTAAAACTCTGTATTTAACTACTTCTAGACAGCAAGAAGATGCCCTATGGCAAAAGTAAAATCAGTGCCAATACTCTAGAAAACGTACAACTGACTGAAGATTAGATACAGCTGTCTATGTGATGTAATTGTATAAAGACTGCCAAGTATATCTAGAAATCTCTACATTATTACCATATTAATTGGCAAGAATTATTCTGAGACATAAACCCAGCTGAATAGTGAGAAGTAATGTGATATTGTAACAAAAGCTTATAAACAGCTGAATCTACAAGGCTGACAGTAAAGTCTACTTATCTGCTATAAGATTACAAGAGCAATACCTTATTCAAGCTGAGACTGCTCCTGATGGTTTCTGAATTACTAAATAAGCTAATAAACTGTTAATATTGATAGTTAAGTAAATGAAAATGTAAATATGCACTTTCTATAAATTATTGTTAGGTAATTTAACTCTTAGAAATCAAACTTCGGGAAAAATAACATGGCCATTATTACACTGATTTTCAAAAACTTCACATTATCATCCAAATGCAGAATCAAAGTAGGAAAGCAGATACCTGTTCATGCAAATCCAATATAATTAAGAAAAAAAAAAAGATAATGAAACTAAACCTAAATGTCATGATAAATATAGGTGAGGTTCAGCTGAAACAAAAGGCATATTTTGGAAAGCTACATTTGAGTCACAGAATCATTACTGGAGCCATGAGAAACTGCCAAGGTCATTGAATTGAGCCCCTTTCTTTTCACTAAATTTACAGATGACCCACAAAGGCTAACTGATTTATCCAAGGCTGTAGCACTGCAGAGACAGATGTAAAACTCTAGGCAGTCAAACCATGTCCTCTTCTATGTGGTGTTCTGGGACTCCCCTGGGCATTTAAACGTCTCCATCTCCACGCTTCCAATATAACGTACAACTCTAATATAGCCCCAATTGCATCGTATTACAGCGGTCTTTGGTTAGCTGTCTTCCCATTGGGCTGTAAATTTCTTTAAAGTGCTTTATCTAGAAATCCTCGGTATCTAGCAAAGTGGGCAGTTAGTGGGTACAAAGCTTCTGGTGTGTCTTCCAAATCTCAGCACACTCTGTGTTGAATAAATGTTTTATTGATATTCTCAATGCCCAAAGTTGTTACTAAATCAGCTCTTATGTTTTCATAACTGTTTCAGAGTCTTCATTTTAATTTCAGGTTAGTTTTAAATTAAAAGGAATTGCTAAATAAAATTCTATGCCCAATATCCAGATTCTGGATCAAATATTAATGATTTATAGAAAGCTAAAAGACAGTTCATTGAAAAAGATTATGAAATATAATCCATCCATCTGTAACTCATTTGTTTTTGAAGCTTTCTTTTCTTCAAAGAATTGTTGTGAAATATAATCACAGTTTTTCAATAATAATTTGTTTTTATTTTCTCAAATTTTAGGCTAAAATTCTTAGAAAACAATTTAAGTGATGAACACATGATACAGTAGGCACCATGACACATGAATAAAGTAAAGTATTTCCTCTTCATCTTTAAGTTTATGAATATAAAAAAATCCCTGTGACATTCAGGTAAGAAACTGCAGTCCTTACGTGAATAACTGGACTGAAAAAGAAACAAACTTGGGGAGATACAAATACTCATATCTGTCAAAATAAAGCAACTCATTCTTCTAACAAATACATATTTGGTATCTGCTATATAATAGATATTGTTTGGGATGTTTAACAGATAAGGCGACTTGCAGTTTAAATGAGCAAATTCACTTACTTATAACAAACATAAATTCATATTTAAACTATTTGTTGTAGCCAGTGATGTGGTGAAGCTGGCTCATAATGGTTCCCGAGAAAGCTGACTGTGTCATTTCGTCCCAGTTGATTCAGTGTCATCAGGATAATAATTTGAAACTGGTCAAGTAGGGTTTATTTAAACCATGGAAATCAGAAAACATTGATATTAGGGGCTTTTATTCAGGTGCAAAGCCAACCATTAAAAATTTACCATCACACTACTAGCTGCAACCCATTAATGGGTCATAAAATCAACTCAGTGGATTGTGATCAACATTTTCTAAAATTTAATAGAAAGGAATAAAATAAACACAAGAGCATGCATTGTGGGTTGTAAGACCCAGCACCTTTCAAAGAACAAATATTAATTAACCAAAAAGAAAAAAAGAATAAGCACTTTTTTGGTGAAATTTCAGTACCAGTTTTATTTACCTATTAATTTGTAATGACATAAAATGTATTCCTTAATCTGGATCAGAGTTAAAAAAAAATGTGAAACCACTATTATAATCAAGAGAACAAATACATTCTTCTTCCACAAACATGTTTTACAACCTTTGTGGTCATCATATGCTTTGTGGTTAAAGATTAGATGCTTTAGAGAGAAATAAAAACTTCATAGTTAATAGGTGAATATCTGGAAGTTTTTTTTCTTCTCAAAGAAAACAAAAGAGGGAATTATAATTTATGACACAAAGGAATCTGAGTTTGTGTAGATTTAAAATTAAGTAAGACCCCTGTCTCACCAGGATAGTGTGCTTTCATCGTTTTGCTCCAGTGTCCTCTGGAATGTAAACCTTCGCTAACCTTCTGTTCCTTATCTTTGCTAAGAAGGGCAAAGCCAGCTCAGTACCTTGAGAATTTCCAAACTACTTATGTCAACATAATGATTTCTTCTCAAGATGCCTCATCAAACACACTTGTTTTTTTTCTTTAGTTTTAACCAGTACTGAATCAGTTTTTTTCTTAATTCATAATTTTATTTCATGTTATTCCTTTATTGAGTACTTGCTATATGTCACATATTTTGGTGAATGTGAGGCATTAAAAGAAAAAATTTAAAGATAAACTTTTTGTTTTAAAGTTTGTCAGAGTCTACTATGAGAAATAAATACTAAACCATCCTGAAGAGATTAAACCTAAACCATTATTTAACCATGATCAAATAATGTGGTAGGTGCCAAAGCAAAAGAGCACTCGAAGAGATCATTGCCCCTCTCCTTTCACAGAGTTAGTGCTCTCATTTTACTCAATCCTCAAAATCAGTACACAACAGAGGACACAGGAAAGAAAGCAGGGGGAAAGAAGGAGGGGTGGGAGAGGAGAAGAAAAAAAATATCTTGCAGACATAGTGAGGTGTTCAACAGTCACTCTTAACACCTGTCTCCTTTGCCTGCCTCACCAGGGAAGCTGAAAAAGTAAAATATTTACTTTTCCAGACTCCCTTGCAGCCAGGAATTACTTTGTGAACTATGTCTAGACAAGGAGACATGAAATAATTATGAGAAATTTCTGGTCAGATGTTTTTCACCCTCCTTGACAGAAGGGTTAGAACGCCTGAGGAGAAAGTCTCTAACTCATGCCACTTCTCATGAAACTGCAGCCCTGAGAGGGAAGTAGAGATGTGAACCGTGATGTCCCAGAAGCAGTGAACCAACCCTAGAACTGCTACTCCTGACTTCTGTTTATGTGAGGAAATGAAGGACTTTATTGTTTACACCACTGTTGGGTGAACTTGCTATTATTTACAGCCAAAAGTATTTTAAAACTCAGGTTCTGGCTTAGATTCTAGGTACGGTTAACCACTATTTTCTTTCTTTCCAAGATGGGGGTCTTCAGAAGTTGCATGCCTCCTACATTATAGGCAGAGCTTATCCTGAAACTATCTTGGTCTCCTTTCTCTCAAGGCCCATTTGGCCCAAACAAATAGAAAATGAATAGAAAAAGCTAATTATGTGGTATAGGCTATAAAACCAAAAAAGAAAGGCAAAATCAAAGCAGGATACAACTATTAAAATCATGCCAATTTAATAGAATATTGGTCCTAGCAAATAAAACATCTGATATCTACATAAAAAGAGAGTTTACAGAATGTGGGAGATGCCACATTTATCTCATATTGAGTACTTATATTTATTGAACCTTAACACAAAATAGAGACATTTAAGGATAGTGCTGCTCCTAAAAACAAAAGGTGAGTATTACCATATAAGCTGGGCCAGAGACCCCTCACCCTTATCATATTCCAGAGAAGGAAAATAGCACCATGTCACTTTATTTGACTGTGAACAGTTATAGTGTACAAAACTGAAGAGAGAGAAGCAGAAATTAGGAAACTGTCCTAACCTTGTATGAATCTCCGCCAAAGTCAATGTCCTTTCCCAGTTCTCAAACCCAAACTAACCAAGCTCATCCATATTTAAGGATTGCTATTCTTAAAAAGAGGTGAGGACCAGAATTAGTCTTCAGTTCTATGCTTGGACTTTATATCTTTTTTTTTTTTTTTTTTTTTTAGATTTTATTTGAGAGAGAGAGAATGAGACAGAGAGAGAAAGAGCATGAGAGGGGGAAGAGTCAGAGGGAGAAGCAGACTCCCTGCTGAGCAGGGAGCCCGATGTGGGACTCGATCCCAGGACTCCGGGATCATGACCTGAGCTGAAGGCAGTCGCTTAACCAACTGAGCCACCTAGGCGCCCCCTTCTCTGTATCTACGAAGAACTAGCATTTGTGTATCCCCTGAGCTTCCCTTATATGCCCCATTTAATTCACACAGGATCTACCTAAGCTTTTGCCTCAGGTTCTGGTTAAGATTCTCGTCCTCCAATAAGAACCAGAAATTACTCCAAAATGTTAACACACTGGGTTTTAGCCCTGATGTTTTAAAATTTAACAGAATCTCCCCAGAAGGCCAAATCCTATCTCTCTGTCCCAATTTCTGACTGATGCTTTAAGAGTGTGACTCTAGAGCCAGACTGGCTGGGCTAAAATTCTAACTCCTTTACTTATTAACTATATGATCTTAGGCAGGTTACTTAACCTCTCTGTCACTCAGTATTCTCACCTGAAAATGGCCATGATAATAATAGTATTACCTTATAGGGGTGTTATAAAGAATAATGAAAATGGGAATGGTAACATTATTACCTCACAGGAATGTCATGAAGACTAAAGGAGTCAATAAAAGTAAAGTACCTAGAATAGTGCTTCACAGACAGTAATTAAAAGATTAGCATTTATGCACCAATATGGGTAGTTTTCCACCTGGTCAGAAACTACTGCTGCATGTCCTCAACTTTCCAATAAGACCCTTTGATAATAGATGCCAACTCATATGTGACTGGAGTTTCCCCCTTTTTTTTTTTTTTTTAAGATTTTATTTATTTGAGAGAGAGAGAGAAAGTGTGCATGAGAGAGAGCAAGAGCGGGGGGGGGGCCAAAAGGTGAGGGAGAATCAGGCTCCCCGCTGAGCATGGAGCCCCATATGGGGCTCGATCCCAGGACCCCAAGATCATGACCTGAGCTGAAGGCAGTCACTTAACTGACTGAGCCACCCATGCGTCCCTGGAGTTTGCCTTTTGAATACCAATAAGGAACTGGCTGCCTGATTTGGGGTGAATACTTCTGCTGGGTTAGTTCCCCTAACATTGGTCCCATGGTTTCTGGTTTATTTTCCTTTCCCCACTGTTAGGGTCCCAGCAAATCTCATGGTTGAGAATCACAGGTCTTACAACATTTGCTCTTGGTCACATTACTGTTCTGCTCAAAAGTTTTCATTACCAAAATGGACTTTGTAGATGAGCCCCTTTCAATACTCTTCAACATTTCAGTACTTCCTATGAATCAGGTTACCACCTAGCTAGAGAATTCATCCATTTCCAATGAGTGACCTACTGCACTTTAACTTAACCTACCTCATTCCGATGCTTGGAATGCTCCTCTCATTTTTGCCTATCTAAATCTTACACTATAAAGCTCAATTCAAAAGTTACTACCTTCATAAAGCTTTTTCTGATCTCTTAAACAGGAAGTAATCTTTATATTTTAGCTGGAATGGTTCTTTTAACACTTACATTCCTTTTTCTTATCTCTAAGAAATCACTTATAAATCATATATCTTCACAATCACTTCATAAATCACATATGTTATTGTTTGTTGTTGCTACTATTGTCAGCTTGTGTACATTGATGGTACATAAATACAGTTACAGTCTCAAGGTACAAGTTTCACACAAAGGAGAAGCATTCAGAACAAGACCTCAGACTAACCTATACTAGATGGGGTATCACAAAGGATCTCAGAAGAGGAGTTGTAATTATTAAAAGAAGAGGACGATGGATATGATTACATTCTGTTTCACATACATACTGTCATATTCCCCACTCTCCTTTACACTCTCCTCTTTCTTGTGCCTTATTCATGCGTTAATACTGCACATGGGCATCTGTGTGTGCACACGTACACATACCCACACAGTGGCAGAGAATGCTAATTGCCCACCTAATACCCAGCTTCTCCTTCTTTCTCACTCACAAAATCTTGATTTCATTTGGAGGTGCAATGTACCCATCTAGAAGGTTACATTTCCTAGCCTTTTGAAGTAGTCTATTAGGAAAGGAAGTTCTATAAAGGAAACTGTCTCAGATGGGAGAAACTCTTTCACCTTCATATTTCTTCTTATTTGAACTATAATGGCTGGAGCAGTAGCAACCATTATGTAATAAGCCATAACTGAAAGGCCAATAAAACTGTAGAGACCTTGGCCTCCACATTCTTAAACCAGATGAAACACTTCAGCTACCACTTTACAGATTTTCTGGAAAATAAGAAAAAAAACAAATCCTATGATTACTACAATAGCTCAATTTCCATGTATTTAGATGTATTTATAAAACTTTCCCAAAATATGATCACTCATACAGAAAGCAATCTCAAATATTAAACATGTTCAAAACTTGGCCCTGAAACTTGGTCTGTCCTTACTGTTTGCTACCGTGTAAGTTCACGATACATCACCTACACAGTGGCTGAAAACAGACACCTTGTAATAATCCTTGACAATTCTTGCTTCTTTATGTCCCATTCTATAAGCAATCTTAAATGTTTCTTGAATTCTCCTAATTTGCTCTATTCCTACTACTGCTGCCCTGACTTTAGTCCTCACCTTTGTGGTCTGAACTTGTGAGAGTGTGTCTATGAGACTCCTTCTGTGTGTGCCTAAGTATAGGTTTATCATTTGCAGCCTACCCCTTATAGGACCATGACACCAAAGCCCTACTTGCCATGGTATACAAACAACCTTAGTGGCTTCAATGCTTCTATCATCTCTGTGGACTCCTACACTCTCCTACGTGTTGACCTGATAAATACTATGTATCTTTCCAGTATTTCAATGCTTTTCAGAAACAAAATTTAACTATCTATATTCAGTACTTTTAGTTGAATAGGGGCAAGTAGCATTCAGGTTATGTCCAGCCAGACATATTTTGTGATTTAGTTAAGTTCCGAGCTTATATTTGGTAGGTTTTAATCTACAGAAACTCCAAGGGCCTGAATTTGGGAAGTATTCCCTCATAGGATTTTCTGTATAGATCTGACTGAAAACTGTTTTGTCTCTTCAAGGTCATGGCTTAGTATGGACTTTCCAGGTTTAGCTCCCTGACTATGCAGGAGGCCCAATATTAGTCTCTAGATCCCACTGTGAGAAGCATTTGCCTCAGGACAACACTGTCTGCTACCTTATGGCTCCAGTTCCCTGCTCTGGTTTCAACTCCTCTTCTTTGTCTCTCCTTTTAACTTTTAGGTTTTGATTTTTCTTGAATCATAGAGATTTCCCTTATTTTTTGTGGACTCAGCAATGCTTAAAAAAATACATGTTCTAATTTAGCCAGGATCTAGCTGAACTGTAGGAGGGTTCCTCAGAAAAATCACATCCCCCACACTGCTAGAAATGGAAATCAAATACATGCTGTTTTGAAAAGAGAAACCATGCTTTGTTCCTCTACATCCCTCAAACTTCCAGTATTAAAAGACCATAGTAGGCAAAAAGATTTATTTAATAAAATACATATGTCAGGAAATATTGCCTTTACTGAAAAGACAGCAATTCTATGTATTGTTGCAATGATGGGAATAATTCACTCCTATTAACTTGACTAAGAAATTAGTCATACCTTTCTGTATGATACAATGCATGGTTTAATGCTGACACTAACCAGCTAATATTGTCTTAGGAGTTTTTAATACCATATACTGGATATCTGAAAGATCTCTAAATACAAGATAAGCTTATTTTTAAACAGTATGTTGCATTTTCAAATGATATGCTCAATATCTTTTCAACTTCCAGATGCCTTTCCCAGTGAAGTACCTCTAAATTTAAAGCAATTATATCAATAGTTAATCCTCAAAGACAGTGAAGAGATGACTATATAAGTATCTAGCTCCCTTAAAATTCCTACTGGTGACAAAAATAGAGAATCTACAATATGAGAGCTATCATGTGCCCTTGAAATATTTCCATTTGATAGAGAAATGGCAGAACCAGCTTGAAAGATGCTACTAAAAGACTACCTACAGCCCTCCTCTGGTTAAAAACAAAACAAAGCAAAAACAAAGCAAAAGTAAGTGGAGGGATCAATGGGAGAATCACCTTAATACCCTGTAACACATTAAGACTGGGGGTAAACATGAAGCTATACCGCAGGCTTTCAAAGGTTACACCATTCATGTGATCTGCAGATATGCAGTATTTGGAGTGCACTAACAATACTGGAAGACTGCCTGGCACTGGACTGGGGATGGGGTCGGGAAGACCAAGCACCAATCTGTGTCCCCGACAAGAGGTGCTCCTAGTAGTGACTTCCTATTGAGGCCAGGGAAGAACTTCTATAAAACTGCCTGATGTGACTCTCCAGGGTCCTAGATCTTTCTCTACTCCTCCTGTACTCCTAAGCCTCTGCAATGATCATATAAACTTAGAAGAAAAGTAAAATTACCTTTTGTCCCTCAGACTGGGCCTGAAGGATTCAGAGCACTAACACCAATTTCTGACAGTATACATAACAGGCAGATATAGAGATATTTCTGTTAGGCTGAACAAACGCATACAAATGACCAAGTCCAGAGGCAAAAAAAAAAAAAAAAAAGGTGATTTCCTGCCTTGTGCTCAGTTTTAAGAAAAAAACAAAACAACAACAAAAAACCACAATTTCCTAGGAAACCCCCTTAGAGATATGCTTCTCGTGCTTCATTGTTAAGAATTGTGTCTCATACCTATTCCTAAATAAATAAAATTATCATAATTAGTTGAGATTGAAAGTCACCTATTTCTGGGGCACCTGGCTGGCTCAGTTGAAAGAGCATGTGACTCTTGATCACAGGGTTGTGAGTTCGAGCCCCATGTTGGGTGTAGAGATTACTTTAAAAAATAAAAAAGAAAGTCATCTATTTCTGAGGCTATAGAAGGGCACAATCTTCCTAAAGACTGATGCCTTAACAAAATTATAGTTCAGTTAGCAAGGAAGAAGAGATATGCGGATCTAGGTAGCTAACTTTTCTAACTTTACAGGAAAAATATCCAAAAGAATTTCTCTCTCCAACTTCAAGGAGAAGTAATGTAAGTATTTCAAATTAATTATAACAATAATAATCAATATTAAAACAAAACACTGCAACAATTCAAGCTTGGGAAAATATATATGTTCTATAAAGCACTGCAATAAAACTGTTTCTGGTATTTCTTGTTCTCCTAGGAACTATTGGCTCATAATATATAAATATTTAAAAGCAGTTTTTAAAACATATGGTATAACTTCAGTATTCATAATGACTCAGAGAGCTTTGAGGTATTTTTGAAAATTGACATTCATGGCAGACCACCTCTACGGTCTACCACAGCATACTGGGTAAACATATCATGTAAAACACATATTGTTTACATAATACATATCATCATAAAAAGTTGCAGTGTACATACCAGACTTTTCTACTATACTTTGTTGGACTATTAATAACTCAAATTTACATCCCAAGGGGCTACCATGCCCCAATTCAAACTTAAAAACAGCTGTGCAAACAAAGCAAGGGTGAGGGGCAGGTGTATAAGATATGAAGGGAGAGACACATGACACACTTGACCTTCAGAGATATAATTCCACGGAACCCAAGTGCTAGATATATGACAGGAAATATGCTAACTTTGTGCATGCAAACCCCTTGCCCTGTAAGTTAGTTTAATATAATGATCAAACTGTATAGTGATGGATTTCTATTTTAGTAAGGAATAGAACTACACAGTATACACTGTATATACAAAACGAGACTATATCCATATTCTATCTATCCAAATAGTTACTGCAATATAGTCCATAACAAACTGCTATTGTCTGCCTTAACATACACACACACCCCCCAAACACACACACCCCTTCTCTTCAACAAAGAAGCTATCAAAATTCTAGTAGTATTCATAATTATCTTGGATATTCTTTTGCTTGTCCTAGCTTTTTCCCCTTGATTTTGTCTAGTTTCTAGCCCTTAAGTTTATTATGCATTTATTACATGGTATCCTGCCCTCTATGTTTGGTTTCCCCAGGTTTTATTCTGAGCTCCATATTTTAAGGACTTTTTTTGGGCTAATTACTCTAGCACTCTGCACCCTGGACTTTGATACACCCTCCTGGGCCTCTTTTGGGTTCAGCCTTTGGTTTGGATCCGCAAGCTGGCATGTGAATAGAGTCTCTAAGTCTGTGCACGGGAGAGGTTGAAATGACTATAAATAATATTGAATATATTGCTACAAATCATCTTTTCAAATTCTGTATGTCTTCTTATGGAACCATAATAAATAGCTTGTTTTCAAACATGCTGTTCATCAGAATTACCTACAGAGCTTTTTAAAAATATTTATATTCAAGTGCTATTCCTGGAGATTATAATTCAGAAGGTCAGAAGCAGGTCTCTGGCATCTATATACTGAAAGTGTCATATTTGATCCAGCTGGGCAGCCAGAATTGAGAAACACTGTTATAAAAATTGCAGGAGATGGTTCATATCTTCTTCCTTTTCCTATAGCCAAGATAAGGCAAGAAAATGGAGATAAAGGCGTGGGAAAGAGAAAAGGGAATAAGTTACCTTTGCCATCTGGCTTTTGAGATGAGAAAATGTGGCAGTCCAAAGCTAGGCAAAACTGCAACACAAATAAAGGTTGCTTTTGTTACTCCTATCACTTATTTTTCTTCTATCTTTTGGCTTTCCACCTCTTTTCTTGACCTCCAAAGTATTTGAAGGTACTCGTGTTGTATGTATCTCCACCTACTTCATAATACTCAGTTCTGTTGCTTTCTGCTTATTCTTTGCTTTCCTGACAAGCAAAACTCCCAACCTTCTGTTTGTTTCAGGTATGCATAAGGAAAACAAGCAGCACTAAGATACTAATACTTGCTTTTGTCAGTTAAGCCTAGTATTATCAGTTTACCTGATAATCTCAGTGATTCTCAGTTAAGATTTTTGATAAGAAAACCTTTCCCTGAATTAATTCTGTCTGTAAGGAGGGAAAATGAGTCTGTAGCTGCCAGTCACTGTTGTTACAAACCTTCCCAACACTTTTTCTTATCTAAATCCTCTGACTAAAAATGTCCTATCCACTTAGTGAACAATGGCAACTTCCACTCTAGAGAAGGAAAGGATCCAAGACCAAAGCTTGAGATCTGTTAACTGAGAGACTTCCATTTCCGAAGTATGAAAATCTGTAGTTATTTGGTTTAACTAATTTTCCCAGAAGACCCAAAGATTATTCTATGAATAACTAGATACTAAGTAAATAAACTAAGAGAACCAAAGAGAGATTCTGAGGAAATGACTTATGGGTAAACTGAAATCAGAAAATGGAGGAGTCATTCACTCTAAAAGCTGCCCCTTTCTACCCACTGAAATGACCATTAGGATTATCATTATCACTGCTGAGAAAGACATAAGGAAAAATAAGATGGGAAAAAAGACAAAGAGAAACAGTAACTATGGAAAGCAAAGAGAAGCAAATGTGATTTTGAACACTTATCACCCCAAGCCTTTGTTTACTGTCTGCGATACCCTTCCCACTTCTTCGTCTGATTAACTCCTACTGATCTTTTAAGTCACAGTGGGTTTGCCACACTGGGAACATAACCTCAACTCCCACCCCCCCATCACAGACTAAGCTACATGTTATTCTGCTATAACACAAGTATAATATTCTGTCTTACAGCACTTACTACACTCTTTTGAACTAATGTTGGAGGATTAGGAAATAGAGGGAAACACTCTTTCCATATTTTGTGTTCTCTAAACTCTACAGTGAAATGACCATCTGTTCACTAAATTCTGATTTACTGAAAGAAAAGTACCATTGTTTTCAGAAAATATAACTATTTAGGATTGAATAAATAAAAAATAGCATATGAGGGGCGCCTGACATTAAAGATCTTATACTGTAGGACAATACTTCTGGATTGAAGAAAACACTAGGCATCTATACCTACCCCAAATGAGCCAATTATTAAAACAAAACAAAAACCCATTTAACTGTACCTATAGAACAAGGAGGCTGTTGAACTAAGAACCACACCTCCCCTACATAAAATCTTACCTTATTGCTGATGCAGGAAAACACTACTCATTTAATATTTTAAAAGCTATACAACTGTGATTGTATTGAAGGTCATTCTTCATTTCTTTTAGGAAAGATGTACAATAAGACTGTAAAATAATGTAAATATTTGTGTATATACTTTGGTAAAAATACTTTTTTTCTATTTTAGGTTCACTTTCTTCCCCAAATTTTTACATTGAAAATTTCTGTACTCAAAGTTGGAAGTAATGGCATAACAAATATATATATTCTCCATGTAAATCAAACTGTTAACTTTTTGCCAATTTGCTTTCTCTCACTCGTGTATCTCCATATATTCCCAACTTTACTTTTGTGCACCTTGTCCTAAAAATTACTTTTTAAGACACATAAAGAATTCAAATTCAATGAACTTTTATCTCACAAAAATCTTTGTCGGTTTTAAGGATGACCTGTCTCATCCAGTCAAATTTCAGTAGAATTATACAATCATAATTTTTACTTCTTGAATGTGGCTAAATGAAAAATAATTAAAATTTCATATTCACCTGGGTTTTAAAACTGAGAAGAGCATACAATACCATCCACATGCACACATCTTCCTGATGTAAAAATTCTTAGCAAGGGATGGTTGATGTTGATAAAGACTTCCTTATACCAATAGAAAAGAGAACTGCTAATGTTAATAGACTAAATAGCCATCTAATCTGAACCAGTGGTTTTGAAAGCATATCTCATGGAGAGATAGAACATATAAAATGGATCAGACAGAGGAGTTTCAGGAGCCACTCTGGATGAAGGGCTATGAGATGCTTCAAGTCCTACCAGAGTACTCTGTATTTTGTTCCTCAGGTACCTTCTCAGTCCAGGGAGTAGTTTGAATACTATTTTGATGCAACTGCACAGTTATGCAGATTTTTAAAATCAGAGTATGTTGACTCTTCAAAATACAGTAAGGAAGTTTGGTGGGGTTTTTTTTGAGAAATAGTAATATAGCTTACAAAACAGAGGCTTTAGAAATGAAAGCAAACTTTACAACTATATATTCATCTCAAAATAATTTAGCTTTACTATTTAAGCAAATATATATCATATAAGTATTTTTAAACAGAAGTTCTCTAAAATGTGCCACATAAAATTTTTAAGTATTTGCAGTTTTTAGCATTCATTAAGACCATTTTATGAACAAAGAAACTATAATAAAATACATAAGGTGATAGCACATCAACTTGCATTTGATGTAACATTAAAATTACAAGAATATTTAGATCAGGTATTCTCTCAAATGTTAATTCAAAATGTTATTGTCAACAATAAGAAAAAAGGAGAGACAGAAAACAGTCGTTATGCTCAAATAAATATAATTAAGAGATATGGGAAACTTTGTACCTTTATGTGGTTTTTCAAACTCTTCAGATAAGAGGTGGTAGCAACAACCCACACTGCAAACTCCCTTGATTTCAGACTTGGAAGTAAATATTCGCAGAGTATTTGGAGCAAGATCACCGCAAGTATGTAGACCTACCATCAAACAATCCTTTGAAAATGAGAAGAAAAAATAAATTTTGGCAATCCAGGAGGAAGCCTAAAAAAAATTTCAGGTGAAGATATTAAATGTTCATTGGAATATACAGAGCTTTTAAAAATGATCAAATTCTACCTAGAAAGTAGTATATGTTTTTTATTTTAAATTTCCTTTATAGGCAAAATGACTGTGATCTTTTATCACAACTAACATACTTTTGAATTGATTTTCTAATGTTTTTGGTTTCTTATCCATTTGAATTTTCTCTGACCTCTTTTACAACTAATATTTGCTTAATAACTAGCCAAATTAAAGACTGGATAGTTAAATGAAGCACATATTACTAGAACAAACTTGTGATCTGAGATACATTTACAGCTTCCAGTCAATATTTTTATTTACCTCTTCACAAGCTGCCTACCGAAACTTATAAAATACTGCCGTACAGAATAAGTGGTGCTAAGTTGGCATTTCTACTCCAACACCAAAAAAGTATAGTTTATTCATTACATCAAATATAGCAATATTAAATTCAATAAAAAAATTTTTTTAATGGACACACATACAGAATGGGCACACACATACATTCACAGATCTTAATCAATATACCAAGTTTGTTTTAACTCTTCAGTGTCTTAACTTCCTCATCTGTAAAATGAGGATAATAGTACCTATCTCAATGGGCTGTTGTAAAATTTAAGTAAGCTAATACTGGTAAATGACTTAGTACAACCTCTGGCACACAATAAAATTCAGTACATGTTTTCTATTCTTATTATCATCATCATGTTATTATAAATTCAAAATAATAGACATGTTAAGTTGTGAGTAAAGTATATTTTTATAACTATCTTCAGAACAAATGCAATTATTTTATTTAAGTTATTCTACTAAAAACGTTTTTTTACGCCATGTATTCTAGACCTTAAGCAAAGCTTAAGTCTAAACTTTCTAAACAAAAAAAATGTACCTGTAAGTAGCTTTGACCTGATAGAACATTCAGTTGCTTCAACCGCCACTGTCTTCAAAGTTTTTGGAGGGTTGTGCAACTATTTTGTTTTCTCAATGACTAGACAGTTTGGGTAGGTTTTATTTAGATGTCACAACATTGTAAGTAGAAAGGAATTTAGAGAGGGAGGGTCTATTACTAATTAGAGGTAGAACAACAGAGGCATAAATCTCTCTCTTTAAACTTAGCTTAGCTCTCCCTAAAGATATTACAAGAAAATTTAATCTCATTCTTTACTATATTCATCATATACTATTAGTTAATAACATTATCAGGTGTCAGACAAAAATATGCAATCACTATTTTATCCTAATAGTAAAATATTTAAATATTGTATATGTATGTTATGGGGAGGGGAGGAAAGGTATTGGTTAATTTGGGTTATTAAACTGCTAATTCACTACAGAACTCAAGAAACATTCTTCTAGCTAATCTTATATTAGATTCTTATAATAGTTTGTATATAGCCTCTGATCATATTTCTTGGCCCTTTAGATTAATGTAATCAAAAAGATAAAGTTAAGTAAGCTACTATTAATATTTAATTCCATGTCTTAGAGCATTTTTATAAATTAAATTAAGGAATTCAAAAGTGAAATCACCTCCAGATCTTTAATAATATCATGTAGTTCTGAATCAGCAGTGATAAAAGATGTTAAAGGTGAATATATATTTGATTCATTTGACTTTGATGTCAGTTTTCTTCTCTCTTTATTTGCTTCAGACATTTTTCTCTTAGGTGTTTGGAATGAAGCAGGTTCTATGGCATTAATAGGCAAAAGGTCTATAAGAGCAAAGGCATTTTCAAAACACAAGTTTTCTTCTCGATGTGAATACACATGTAGGTTTTCCATTTGTGTTCTAATGTTAGAAATTAGAGAATCCGAAAAATCTGGCAAAAAACCTGAGGCAGACATCTTTTCTTGATTTGCAGGACTGTTGTTACATATTCCCTCAATATCTACTTTATACTTAATTTCATTCTGCACTTTCCTTTCTTTTGCCATTTTTAATGCCAGTTCATTGACATCTAATTTTGACCGAGTATGGTAGACTTTCCAATGTTTCTTCAATTTCCTGTTTCTCTCCTCAGCTCCATGAGTATTGGTATTTGATGAATCAATTCCATAAACTTTTAAGCCATACTTCAAGGACAAAAAAGAGCTTAGGTAGCCTTTTCCAGAACCCAGGTCAATTACCTAAAGTAAGAAAAACAGAATGAAATAAAGGATTTTAGTCAGATGAGAACAGAAAGCATTCTCAATATCTTTTTAAAAAGCAAGTAAAGAAATGGTTGTGTAATTTATACAACCTGTTATGTTTGTTTTTTAATTTTTGATTCCTACTAAAAACCAACCATTTTCATCATTTTTATTTGACATTTTAAAGGAGGTTCTAGACACTGTAATAAGTCAAGGAATACACGTAAAAGATATAAATATGGGAAATAAAACTGTCTTTCTTCATAGATGACATGATTGCATCTGTAGAAAATCTAAAGGAATACACAAAACTAACAACTAGCAAGTGAATTTAGCAATGTTCAGGATACGGGATCATTAGAAATTCATAATGAACCAACAGAACATATACAATACAGTAGCAAAGAACAATTAGAAAATAAAATTTAAAACCAACTGAATTAAAATAGCAAAAAAATATAATATCTAGGAATAAATTTAGTGAAGGTTCTGCCAAGGCCTATTCACTGAAAACTTTAAGCAGAGAAAAAATTTAAAAGATCTAAATAAAGATACACCACATTCACGAAATGGCACAGACTTAAAATGAAGATGTCAATCCCCCAAAATGACTTGCAGATTCAACACAATCCTAATCAAAACCCCAGCAGGGTTTCTTAAAAAATTGACAACTAGATATTATAGTTTATGTGAAAAGGCAGAGTACCTAGAATAACCAAAACAATTTTGAAAAAGAATAACGTTGAACATTTATCCTGATTCAGGAATTAATATAAAACTACAGTAATCAAAAACAGCATAGTGCTTTAATCAAAACAGATAAATATATCAATAGAAAAGAACAGCATACAGAAATAGACCCAAACTTATATAATCAACTGATTTTTGACAAAATAGCTAAGGTAATCCAATAGAGAAGATAATCTTTTCAACAAATGGTGCTAGTATAATGGATGTCTGTCCGGGGAAAAAAGTGAACTTTACCTATCACACAGCAAACACAAAACTTAATTAAAAGTGTATGGACACCGGGGAGGGTATGTGCTATGGTGAGTGCTGTGAATTGTGTAAGACTGATGAATCACAGACCTGTACCTCTGAAACAAATAATACATTATATGTTTAAAAGAAAAAAAAAGAAGAAGATAGTAGGAAGGGAAAAACGGAGGGGGGGAAATCGGAGGGGGAGATGAACCATGAGAGACTGGGAGACGAACCATGAGAGACTATGGACTCCGACAAACAAACTGAGGGTTTTAGAGGGAAGGGGGGAAGGGGGATGGGTTAGCCCGGTGATGGGTATTAAGGAGGGCACGTATTGAATGGAGCACTGGGTGTTATACGCAAACAATGAATCATGGAACACTACATCAAAAACTAATGATGTAATGTATGGTGACTAACATAACATAATAAAATTATAAAAAAAAGTATATCACAAATCTAAATGTGATAGTAAAAACTATTAAATTCTGGAAGAAAGCATGAGAACCATTTTTGTGACACTGAGGGGGCAAAGATTCCTTATGCAGGACATAAAAAGTATTTACTTTTACAAAAGAACTAACTGAAAAAACAGACTTCATTAAAATTAAAAATTTTGCTATTAAAAGTACATAGTTAAAAAAAGAAATATTTGCAAAACATATATCTGACCAATGGTTTGTATCCAGAATATACAAAGAACTCTTACAACTCAAAAATAAGACAAGCAAACAACTTAACAGTTGGCAAAATATTTAAACGCACACTTCACAAAAGAAGATATACAAATGGGCAATATGAAAAGATGCCCGACATCACTAGTCATCAGGGAAATGTAAATTAAAATCATAATGAGATACACACAAATGTAATGTGGTTCAGGCACTTTGAAAAACACTGGTAGCTTATCCTAAAGGTAAAACGTACACCTATTACATGACCTACAAATCCCAATTCAGGCTCTCTGCCAAAGATAAATGAAAACATGTTCACACAAAGTCTTATATGTGAATATTCATAGCAGCTAAAAAAAAAATGGTAACATCGCAAATGTCCATCAAATTGTAAGTGGCAAAACAAATTGTAGTATATCTATACCATGTCCTAAAGAGAAACAAAGAGTAAATACAACATTGATGACTCTCAGAAGTTATGTGCTGAAGGAAACAATTCAAACACAAAAGTCCTCATCCTATTTGATTCCACCTATATGACGTTCTAGAAAATTCAAAACTACGGGTATTGTGTAAGACTGATGAATCACAGACCTGTACCCCGAAACAAATAATACATTATATGTTAATTAAAAATATATATATATATAAAGGGCAAAAAAAAAAAAAGAAAATTCAAAACTACAAGTAGGTCAGGGGTGCCCAGCTAGTTCAGTTGGGAGAGCATATGCCTCTTGATCTCAGGGTCATGAGTTTGAGCCCCATGCTGGGGGAGGAGTTTACTTCAAAACAAAACAACAACTACAAGCAGGTCAGTAGTTACCTGAGAGTGGAGAAAGAAATATCTTGTGGAAGGGCATGAGGAAACTTTTTATGATGGCAAATATTTTTGATTATGGTGGTGGTTACACAACTGTACACACCAAGTTCATCAACATGTACACCTAGAATTGGTGAATATGTAAATTATACCTCAATAAAACTAAAAATAAGAAAATTAAATATTACCGAGATTGTTACTGTACTGCCATGTCATTTCATAAGAAATAAATAATTACAGGAATACTATCATAAGAAATCAGTATCTAATTTTATGTCTATCCTAAAATCAGTTAAACACTGATAAGTATGAGCCACTCCAGGAAACATTCTTATATCTGAAATAATTCCATTAATTAAATCCTCAAAAATTTTAGGGTCTTGCAATTCAGGCAGTTCATAGGTAAGACTCCAATAAATAATTCCCATAAATAAGCTTCCAAAGAACTCCCTCTGCCCTTTTTTATGTTCATCTCTGGGCTAGGTATTATGAGAAATACAGAAGCATTATATATCTTGATTTTAAGGAATTACAATCTAACTGAAGATACCATACCTATACTCATGAATACAAGGGCTATACAGTAGAAACTATTAGTCAGTTCTCTCCTATCTGAAACTCCAGAGAAAGCAAAGCTCTCTATTCCTTTCCTTCTATGAAACACACTTACTGATGCTGATGACAACCTTAAAGTTAGCAACCAGTGGGTTGCTTACAAGCATCAGTACATTTGTTCCTATCAGTGTAAATGTTTTCTTACCAAGAGGTAATTGAGTTTGTTCCTATATCTGTTTATGGCAATTCCACTTGTGAGTCAAGAATATCCTGGCTGCAAGTAACAGAACATCAAGTTTTGAACAATGAAGAAAATCCACCCCACTTAAGAAATCTGGCAGTACAGTGGCTGAACCATTCAAAGGCTCAACCACAAACAGCCTTGGGGGCATCTTATTTGTAATTTCTCTGGTTGTAAGATGGCTGTAGAAATTCTAAGAATCATGTCTTCACAGTATTATATCTAAAACCTTTTCAGTAATGGGCGAATTCTCCTAGGAAATCTATCAGTTGACTTACACTCCTATTTTATTGATCCAAGTTGACTTTTATCCCCCCTCCAGATTTGTCTAATTTAGTAGCATATGTAGTATCAGCAACACAATGAAAACTTCTATGCAATTAAGTAACATAAGCCATACAACATTTTGCCTTCAAACTATCTGATCTGAAGAGCAAAATCTCCACCATCCTGATCTCCTATTATCCTTTACTCACAGCAGTCTTTTCCTTCCTGATCATTTTATGGGTTTGAGAATAAAGGATTTTCCAGTCCAATGCCAGGTGGGAGGTATCTTCCTAGTCTCCTAATTCTGTTTAGGAGACTTTCCCACAGAAACATTGTTACACATAGTGGGGACATTTCTTAACACTATTAGTACAGTAATACACTTCATATAGAAGAGTTACATATTGGGGCGCCTGGGTGGCTCAGTTGGTTAAACGACTGCCTTCGGCTCAGGTCATGATCCTGGGGTCCTGGGATCGAGCCCTGCATCAGGCTCCCTGCTCAGCCGGAAGCCTGCTTCTCCCTCTCCCACTCCCTCTACTTGTGTTCCCCCTCACGCTCTATTAGATAAATAAATAAAATCTTTAAAAAAAAAAAAAAGAGTTACATATTTTTTTGAGTCTGCCGTTTTTAATAAAAATTGTATTTAAGGTATACAACATGATGTTTTGATATACACAGTGAAATGACTACTACAGGCAAGCTAATTAACATAGCCATCCCTTCACACAGTTACATCTTTTTTGTTTTGTTTTGTTTTTAAATAAGGAGGTTCATAGTATCTTTTTTTATTAGTTGCAGAGATAGAATTTAGTGATTCATCAGTTGCATATAACACCCAGTGCTCATGACATTAAGTGCCCTCCTTACTGCCCATCTCCCAATTATCCCTCCCCCTGCCTCCAGCAACCCTCAGTTTGTTTCCTTGAGTTCAGCATCTAGAAGAGTTATATTCTGTTATCTGACCTAGAGATCTAATTACCATTCTAGGGTAATGACTTTTAAATTTGTAATTCTAGTATGAAATTCTCCCATGAACTTCATACTCATATAACCAACAGTCTACTAAACATTTCTACTTCAGTATCTAATAAGAATCTCAAATTTAATGTGTTCAAAACTAAGTTCTTGATATTCTCTGTAAAACCTGCCTTTCCCATAATATTCTCCATCATAGTTAATGGTATCTCCATACTTATCTCTAGGTGGAAATTACGACTCCTTTCTTTCTCTCATACCCTATGTGTGAAATGTGAGCAAATCCATAATCTTAGCAACTGCACCCTAAGCCTGCCTTACTGCAACAACCTCCTCAATAGTCTCTCTGCTCCTTTCCCTCAAGTCTATACTCAAGAGAACAAAACAAAGTCTGATCATACCACTCCTCTTAGCAAAATCTCTCTTCAACTCTTTAATCTTATCTCTTCCTTACTAACCTCTTTTGTTATTGGGATTTATGCCGTAACTCTGAAAACTCTTCACATGCTCAGGTAGGAGCCAATTTCTGAAAAGAACCAGCTTGAATGTCTACAAAGACTATGGTTAAAAAAGGCAAAGACAGTGAAAATATCTGCTTTGTAACAGTTCTCAACACAGCAACCAGAGTGATGCAGTGTGTCCAACGGTTTCTCATCTCTTTCAGGATAAAAGCCCAAAATATCACAATGACCTCTAACACTCTACAACTTTATGACCTGCCTTCTACCACTCCAACCGCAGCTCCTACTGCTTTGCCCTTGCTCTCTCCAATGGAGCTGATCCGGCTTTCAGGCTGTTTCAAGAACACACCAGACATACTCCTATTCTAGGTCCACTGAGCATGTTATCCGTTCTACCTGGTAAGTTTTTTGTCCAGATATTCTAATGGGTAACTCTATTACCTCCTGAAGGAGGCCTTACTTCAAATGAGTTTAAAACGAGTTCTTACTTGTTCCTCCCTTTCTTAGCAACAGCTTTAATCTCCCATCTCTGAATTAGCTACTTCCTTTGCTTTTTATTTTTTCTCTTTAAAGTATACCAACACACACCAAAAAATATACGTATAATCACTTTATGATCTATCTTTCCCCATTAGAATATAAATGCCATGGGGCAAAGATATCATTAGTTTTGTTCATTACTGCATCCTCAGTATCTGTAATAGTGTGTGACACATGGTAGGAGCTAATGAAGTATCTGTTAAATGGATGCATGCATGCAGGTATGAATGAATGAACATATTTTGGAAATAAAAATTAAGAAGCCTTGGTAATGTGCGTGAGAGAGGCAAAGGTTTTTGGCATGTAGGGAGCAATGTAGCTGGGGCAAAAATGAATTCTGTTTTGTTTTCTTCTCTGGTGTCTATGGTCACTAGTAAAGTTAGGTATTTCAGAATCTGGGTTTCCATCTATCCCCATGAAATCTGTGCTTACTAAATCTGCATTTTAAAAGTAAAAGTTGTACACATATAATAGACCTTAAACTTTACTATTGTGAGATTCAAATACTGCTATAAAGTGATTTCAAGAGAATGACTTTAAGTCTTTAATTTAGGTTATTTCATTCCCTAAGAACAAGCCTCAGTGCTATAATCAAGTCCCCCGAAAGCAGGTCTAACATGATACACTAAAGTATTTCAAAATTTCTGACTTTAGAAATAAAATAATCTGCTGTGTGAATTTAAAGTTATTTATTACTTAATGTTTCATATAAATAAAGAATAAATGTAGTCTAAATGTAAAGTTATGAAGCACAATAATAAATAGCACTTATCTTAGTTTGGGTTATCACAGAGCACATTCTACAGCAAAGACTTAAGTATAAGCAAATTATTTGGGAGGGAAGTAGAAAACTGAAAAGGAGAAAGGAAGGCAGCCCAATAAAATCTGTGCTATTAAGAAAGATACCACTTGGGAGCTAGTGTACAACACATACCTCAGAATCATCCTACCTGAAATGGCTACATCAACTTTCATCAATCATTAATTCAAGGCTGTTCAAAGGGAAGAATTAATTTCCAGAACCTATATACAAGTAGTACTTTACTTTGGCAGCCAGAGAAAACCCACAGGGGAAAATGCAGATATTGCCAGGTAGAAGGCAGGCTGGCACACCATGAAATGTCCAAGAATATTTGGGTTAGGCATCCAATAGTATCTGCTATAACAGTGAACCTACCAGCCATCCTATGAATGAAAATGTATTTCCACTGCACTTAACTATGTTTTCCTTCCATATCTCATCTCACTGCTTCCTAGGCCAGAAGTAACAACTATTCTCAAATTATGATTCCCTTGCTTCTTTAATAGCTGTTTTGCATGCATTTTTTGCATTAAGAATATACCATTATTTTGCTTAAAAGCTTTAAAAAAATGGTACCATAAAATATGTAGTCTACTGTACACTTTAATTTTCCACTCAATTTTATGTTTCTAATATCCATCCATGTAATATGTATGGCAGTAGTTTATTACTGTGTAATTGCCCCTTTTACTCCAGCTGAGTATCACTGCCATGGTAAGCCTGTTACTGATCCATGTAGGTACCACTAGGTATGATACGTTAAATAAAAGGTTGAAAATTGCTGCCTTAGCTCTTCCCTCTAGCCCCTAACCTAGAGATCTACGCTGCCATAAGTGGCTCTGCATGCCTAGTCCAAGCTGTGACAGTTTTCTAATCATCCTCAAACTCTCCACAAGTCTGGAAGAGTCCATGAGAAAGATTCTAATGCCTAATAGAAACTGAAGGAGGGAAGATCCTCCACTAGCCCCATAGATGTTCTTGTAGAGATAAGAAATATAATTTACTATTTTTACAAGCCAGGGATAAGAAAAATAACTCACTATTTTTATAGGTCAATACAGGCAATCTCTGATTTTATTTTAACATCTGTTTTCAGACAATACTGCTTCACAAAAGCTACTTTTCACAACAGGAATGCACTGTGATTCTGACACTGTGAAAGAATCCAAGTCCTAAAACATAGTTCCTATAAAAAAAATTAAAAAAAAACAAAACAAAACATAGTTCCTTTGTGTTACTATAATGAGGCAGGTACCCCAGACCATAGCTTGGTAACCCAGGTTCTGAGAACACCCAGTGGCAAACAATTATGCAGAATGTCATTATCATAATGCTGCCTCAAGTTGGAAATTTATCAAAGATAATTTAAAAGAGTGAAATCTGTGGCAAAACATGAATAGTCATATCTTATTTTTAGTATAAATTTGTTATAATCATAGTGTATTGGGAAATGAGAGGACATATTTAAAGTGTCTGGCAAAACTAACATCAGCTATTATTTAATGACATTCAAAGGCTAGACAGTGATCATAGATAAGAATGTAAATGTATAACAAAAAAAAAAAGGCACTAATTTTAACACTTGAAAATACAAGGAAATTCTCTTACCTGCTTTATTCCATAGTAATCAGCAATACTGCTGATCAGCTCTGACATAGCCTGAACTTCATGAGATTTTTTCAAATTCATAAATTCATCTGGTTTCACATTTTCACCTGAACAAAAATAAAACAAAGTTAAAATACTGCTATTAAAGAAACAAAATGCAACAAAAAATCATCAATGTTCATGTTTTCTATAATTACATATGAAAATAATAAAGAGATTCCATTGTGCCTGCATGATAGATCTCTATTAGTTTAGCTGCTATGAATCAAAATTTGAATTAACAACATAAATAAGAAGACCCACAGAACATTATTTAAAAAAAAAAAAAATGTTCCTTGACAGGCGCCTGGGTGGCTCACTTGGTTAAGCGTCTGCCTTCGGCTCAAGTCATGATTCTGGAATCTTGGGATTGAGCCCCACATCGGGCTCCCTGCTCAGCAGGAAGCCTGCTTCTCCTTCTCCCTGCCCCCGGCTCGTGCTCTCTCTTGCTTTCTCTCTCTCTCAAATAAATAAAATCTTAAAATTAAAAAAATTAAAATGTTACTTGACACAAAAAAAACAATTATAAAGGAAAAGACTGATAACTGGACTAAAATGTAGGAAAAAAATGTGGAGATCTGTAACTAAGTTGTTCTGTATAACATGATGCATAAGAAAACCTACTCATCTAAGTATAAGCCAATCTATCAGTGCTCATGATAGAAGAGCACTGATAGAACAATAAATTAAGGACATGTTAGAAAGAATATATGAACATATATGAGCATTATGTTGCTTCTAATACTAAAAAAAACATACATACACACTTACCAGTTCTCTGTTTTTTATTTCCTCGAAGGGCTGTAAGCAACTGTTCAAAAGGAGTACATATTCCCAAATTTGGTACAGAATAAGATCTCACAGCCAGAGCAAAGGCCTCCACACTCACCAGCTTCTGGGAAGTCTCACAAAATATTTTGGGAAAATTGGTAATACCTAAAAAGACCAGGATAAAAAGAAATGTTAGCAATAACTAATTAATGCTAATTTGTGTGAGATTTAAAAAATAAATGAAAAACACTGGATCTTTACAAAAAATTATAATATTTCCATTTCAGTGTGAATTTTGACAATATCTCTAATGGTTCCATTGTTTTGTTATTTCAGCTATTAGCTATCTGTAGCAACCAGTTTTCTCTTAATAGTGTACACAATTATATATTTAAATTCTAAATTAAAATTTGGCCTTTTTTTCCTTCCAAAAGCCAAAAAAAAAAAGCAGCAGCAGCAAAATAAAAGTTTAAAATCCTGCTACACTGTAATGTGGTCATTAAATTTATGAATGGTCCTGGCTGACCTACAACTGGGAATTTAAAGGCAATCAGCGTGCACTACACTGTTATTCCCTGTGCAGACTGCATGTGGAACAACGGCAATGTCCCCAGTGGTATAAATGTTACTGTAAAAGAGTCCCTGCACCATTTGGACCATAAAGAATTGTGTGTGTGTGTGTGTGTGTGTGTGTATGCGTGTTCAAAGCACTGTCAATATGAGTTTTAAAAGTTGTCATGTTAAAATCAAGTGAAAACAGTTCATTCCCTTTCCCTGGTCAGTTTTAAGCCATATATTCTGTAAGTTTACTATAAGAACTATTGATGATTTCCAAATGCTCACTCATTAAGAAGAGTATGGTCAACTGTCATACCACAAACATCCGCTACCTCTCTTTGTGTGAGGATCATGTATCCTGTTGAACTCTGGTGTGGACACATCTCACCAAAGTGAACTATGCCATTTTCAGACAGAAGTTTTAAGAGAACTGGAGGATTCACTATGCTTTTTTTCCCCAGAACTGTAATCACTGAAGCATGTGTCAAGATGGAACCAGAGTCCTTGAGTGACTATGACATGGCCATCACTGCTGCCAAACCACTGTAGGCTGCAACATACAGGAAAAGTAAACTTCGTTCTTTTTAGTCACTGAGTTTTTAGGTTTATTACTGCAGCATAATCTTGCCTATTCTAATGAAACAGACAGAAACACATATGCACACTGATAGAGTTGCCTTTTTTTTGCTCAATTTCAGTTTTTTATGGCCATTTTTATATATTTAATTTATTTAAGACACTTACAAAAAGGGCATTCCAATGTGTCTGTAGTGATTTAAATAAACTCTTTGAATAGATCAGTCTAATTAAGTTCATTCATTGAAAATTACTTTTAATAATTTAAAAAAACCCATACATCCGGTGTTTAAATGAAATATTTAAAATGTTCACCTTACGGAAGAATGGTACAATCCAGGAAACAACTTTGGTTCTACCACAGAAACCAAACTATACACTATGAAGTCTATACTAACATAGCTGACCCTCCACAGTTACTTACAAAATTATAAAAATTCATTTTTTTTAAGATTTTATTTATTTGACAGACAGAGCACAGCAGAGGGAGAGAGAGGGAGAAGCAGGCTCCCTGCTGAGCAAGGAGCCCAATGTGGGACTCGATCCCAGGACCCTGGGATCATGACCCAGGCCGAAGGCAGCCGCTTAACCGACTGAACCACCCAGGCGTCCCTATAAAAATTAATTTAAACACAAAGAATAATTCCTAAATTTTTCAAGCAAATTTTCTAGCAAAAATTAAAAGAAGAAAACTGATGAAGGCTTGCAGAATTCTAAATAAGAACTACATGTTTAAGACAGTATCTTTTTAAAGCTAATATCTATTAAGTTGTTGGTGGTAATGTTTACCATGGGTTTTTTTTTTTTTTGAGAGAGAGAGAGAATGAGAGAGAGCAAGCACATGAGAGGGGGGAGGGTCAGAGGGAGAAGCAGACTCCCTGCCGAGCAGGGAGCCCGATGCGGGACTCAATCCAGGGACTCCAGGATCATGACCTGAGCCGAAGGCAGTCGCTTAACCAACTGAGCCACCCAGGCGCCCCAATGTTTACCATGTTAATTAATAAAAATAAAATTGGCAGAGACCTGTAACTTCCATTTCTGAATCAACTAATTAGAAATTTAAGCTCCAAAATCACTACAGTAAATTTATTTAAGATATATTTTGTGTATTATAAAGTTCTTTGGACATTTTACAAACTGAATTTACTAACGCAGACAAAAGTAATAAAACCCACATCAAAATATTTAGGCATGATACAGAGGGGAAAACTCAGTCAACTATTAAGTGAGACTCTCAAGTTTAAGGGCAGTCTCAACATCCCCAAGTTCCAGGGCAGCAATTTCTTTGAGTGTGATAGAATAAGAGTATTAAATCTCAAAGTGCAGAGAGACTATTACAGTAGTCAGTTATTGGACAATGTTGCCAACAGAAAGAAATGTGATGTTTCTGTTGGAAAAGTAAAGGTTCAAATCAACTTAACTATCCTACTGAAAATACTTGAAAAAATCCAAATCCAACCTGATCTAAATGTTGTTAATTTGCTTTTAAATACAGGCTTCACAGAAATTTCAGAAATCTGGAGATCTAAATTACAAAGTGTTATCTTTTCAACAATGCTTGCTTTTTTAAAAAAGGAGAGTGTTCTGATTCAGTCCATTAGTTTATGTCATTTAGGGCTATACGAGTTTATTTAGATAGTCTAGGATCTCTGAAAAAATCTTTCTGAATTACAGAAATATAGCTTCTGTACTTTCTTTGTTTTCAAGTGATCCAGCCTGTAACTTCCACTAGCAATTTTTAAACATTCAGAAAGAGGGGAGGGAGAGAGAGAGGCGCGTCATGTTATCTTTACTTCCACCTCTGAAATTGTATGTAAGAAAAGTTATGTGGCAATGGTAACAGTGTATGTAGTCCTCATAGTGCTTCTCTAGGAACTTGTAGAAGGAGTTTGGGTTCGGCAACTGGCAAAACAGAAACCACAGTGTTAACCAATATTTACTTAATTATTAATTAGCTGGATTTTTTTATACAGGGAAAGCTTTGTTTTTAAAATTTGTTGCCACTACACCGCCATATTAAGTGGCTTGATTATTTTGTAAATATCTCCCCCTACTGGAAGTACCTGTTCTGCTTGATTGCATGCTTTGTCTTTATGTACTCTTAGTTTTTGTACACCCTTGATCACTATCCCATAGAGGTTTCTTGTAATATGGGTTGATTGGGCATGAGAGCAAGAGGAGCAAAGAGGCAACGGAGAAGCTATTTTCTGTAAATATGAGATCAGGATATCTCTAGGTACCTTTTTTTTTTGAAAACAGCAGAGATCAATATACAAGGAAAGATAGAAAAGTTAGATATACATATTAATTATGAAAATCTCAAGGTAGAGAAATGAATAATAACACTTCAAAACTAAAAATAAAATAGAAAAAATCAACCAATATATTTACATTTTTAAAAGTTTCAAAAATAAATGTCTGTTATTTTATTTGAATGTTATCTAGCACTTTAAGGAAGACAGAATACTGCTAGGATTCATAACTCATTGAAATTATAACTCATTGAAATTATAACTAACAGTTATTGTGCATATGCTATATGCCAGGCACCGCACTCAATAGTTTATATTTAATGGAACAGTCTTATGAGGTGATTACATAGTGATCTTATCCCCATTTCCAGAGGAAGAAATCGAAACTTAGAGGCTACATGTTAGCCATGTTTGCACAGACTCCAGATGGGTGAACCAAGGCAGTGTTCAGCCTTTGCCTGTAATTCCCAAATTTGATTATTAGCATGCCACAGCAGTAAGCTCAGTGGGCAAGAAATGAAAACAGGAAAGACAGGAGTTAAAACCGCTAGGCAAGTGTATGACTGTCAGAATCAGGTCTACAAGAATTCCCTCTGGCACAGATCTATACCATGGTAATATCTTAAGATGGTTCATATTACTTTGTTCATGTTCTTAATTCTTTCACTTTATTTCCCTCAACACCTCCCGCTCTACCAGAAGTGATTTTAAGGTTTCAAGAAATTTAAAAAGTAATTTTTACACACAGAACAACTGACGTCTCTGAAAAAGAAATAAAAAGGCTTTATAATGAGATTTTGTTGTAGTATCTACTTCTATAAGTAAAGCAACCCAACTGCTTCATGCCCAGTTTTAAAGCAACAATACCTTCATATGGCAGGCACTCAGTAAGAGAGGAATGGATGAATGAAAGCAGTTCTTTAATATACTCACTACTGCAGCATCACCAGCTATACTAGGAGAAACAAATTCTAAGATTCTGTGGTGGTAGTGATCCCTGAGGCCAGCTGGAGGACTTCCATAGCACTGCTGAGCCTGTTAGAATGAAATCTCATCTCAGCCAATCATAAGGTGAGACGATTTAGAACATTTAGAATATGATACAAGATAAAATATAATTATGTGCTAAATTTTGAGGTTTAACCGTGTTATAGGAGTTAGGACAAAGGTCACTATTGCTATCACACAGCCTAGAACTGTCCCATGGCCCAGAATTTCAAGAAAAATCAATAGCGCCCTCTTAATAATAATCTTCAAAGGACATGGAAATGTATTATATTCACTTCTACATGAATATCCTACAGATGCCTCTAATTCAAAAGGTTCAAAATTGAAATGCACATTCTCATGCTCTCCAAACCTTTCCTTTCTCCTACTTCCTATCTTGTTTAATAATGTCCTTGCTCACTCGGTGCTGAAGTTAAGTCTTTACATTATCTTAAATGCTCCCTGTGCCCTCAGTCCACATATCCAGCCACCCATCTATCTTAATGTAAAAATGTCTTTCGTTGTGGAACTAACCACCCTCCTTCCCTGTGCCCCACTATCACTACCAGGGTTCAAACTCCATTAACTCTCACCAGTGCTACTGCAATAGCTTCACAGGTGATTTTTTTCTTACCAGTAAAACTCCCATAAGCACAATAAGTGCTCATAAGTGTTGGCTGAGTTGAATTGAACACGTTTTCTAAAACAGAAATTTCCTTGTTTTCAATGCAAATTTAATTGAACATTTTAAGGCTGTGACTTCCACAATGAATGACTTAGGCTTTAATCTTTTATACTTTTTTAGTAGACTTCAACCAAAAGGTAAAGTCTACCTTGTTGAACTTGAAAATTATAGATGGGATGCATTAAATTTTATGAATGTTTGAATATCTCTATAATCCTATCACTTATGTAAGGAAGAAAATAATATATATACTGCTACTTTTTTAAAATTAATTTCTAGCATCCAATTACATACTAGGAAACTTTTTGCCTATGCTACTTCAGAGTAATTTCAGGTTGCACATGAAATGAAACAATATGTCATTTCAACATGTAAACCATGCTCTTAGAAAGAATAAAGTAAAATTAACAAAGAATCAACATGCATGTTCTCACTGTGCTAATATTCACATCATATTGTATGTATAAAGTATACGTAACCATTTCAAAAGCATTTTCACATTTAATTACTTATAAAAATAAAAATAAAATTAAATATAGAAATAGGAGAATCTAACTACATATTTTAACTGTAGCAGACCATTTTCATAGTTTAATTTGAAGGAAAAGAAAAGTATCATACAAAGAAACAGCACTTTAGAAATTGATTTGGTAAATAAAAAGTAAACCTGATTAAAAGATAAATAATTCCAAGATGCTTACTATGTGCAAGGTAATAAATGAACCTGAATAAAGCTAATTTGAGATTCATTTATGGGATATGTGTCTTAACCATTTACAAAGCACACGGACACTAAGTGTTCAATGAGGATTCCAGGGGGCCCAGAAATTCCCAGGTAGAAGTCTGCTGAGGCCACACAATGGATGCGCTTCCTCAGGCCTCCATGCTTGTTTTTAACTCAGTCCGAGACCATCTATTCTCAGGTATTTTCATGGCTCACTCTCACTTCCTTTAGGTCTCTGCTCAAATGTCACTATTTCAGGGAAAATTTCTCCAATTCTGTTTAAAACTGCAACCCCATTCATCCCTTACCCTCTCTGATCTCTTAATTTTTTTCACAGTACTTATCACCATCTGACATAGCAAGTAAGATCCAAGAGGACAAGGATTTTTATTCATTACTGATTCCTCAGAACCTAGACTAACGCCTGCTACTTAGTAAGTACCCGATGAGTAAATGAGTACTTGAATGGGCAAGAACTAGCTTTGAATTGTGGTTCTCAGACCGTCTATCCCTGTGTAGCCATGAATAATTTATCTGCTCTAAGACTTGATTTATCTATAAAATAGGAGGAAAGTACATATTTTATAATGTTAAAGAATACAGACACACACATATACATGAATATATACACAAGTATTTAATGTAAGTACACACAGATGTGCACACGTGCATGCATACACACACACACATACATATCATCTTAATACAGAGCCTAGAACATAGTAGGCAACCCTCAAACCTTGAGTCCAAACTAAGTAACTGTGTATACTTAGGGCTTTGTCGGAATAGAAGGTTGAAAACACTCAATTATTTAGGCCCAGAATACCATATAGGCTACTATGGAAGAACCCAAAAGAAAGATCAATACATATACCCAGTTCCTAAATGAACCTGCTGGGAGAAAGGAGGTTTAGGGTCTGGTACTTGGGTGTAAGACCTCCATCATTAAAATGAAGGCACAACTAGGGACAGGTGAGCTGTAACTTGAGAAACGACATAGAAGTCCAAGAGCCAAACCTGGGTTCTACATTCTAGGTAGGATGACAGCAAGAATTACTCAATGTTGGGAGCCCAATGGTTAACACTAGGCACACTATCATAGGATCAGCTTTAAAGTATAGGAGAGAATTTTAATACTAATGATATTTCTCACAGGATTTTATATGAAATTTAATAGATAGGTTACAAGCTTGACTATGCCTTAAAGACCTGATGTCGAGTCTCAAGTTTTACTGTTCTAATTTTCTACTATCAAAAGTCTCTATTTTCAGAAAATAACCAAAACCAAGAGATAGAGTACTAGAAATCCAACAACTTCAAACCCCATTTAAAATAGAAGCATTTAAGAGTAATTAAAGTATTTGTAAATTTTAAATTTAAAAAAATCAATAAATTTTAAATTTAATAAATCAAGCATGATTTTTATTACCAAAATACAAAATTAATTCCAGATTGCAAAACTTTAAAAACTGATGTTATAATTGTAAAGGATACCTTAAAAATCAACCATAAGTGCTGTGAAATCCATCTGTTCTTCTCTTGTTCCTACCACAGACATCTCATTTCCTATTTTGACTGTCACTTCTAAACACCTCTATTGGTTCTACCACCCACAGTGCCTCAACCACGCCAGTATCGTACTAACATTACCACTGATCTCTTACAGAGAAGACAATATTTTTTTTCTATACATTGACTTGGACCTAGATTTCCAAGCCTTCAAAAATAGACTTTTCAGTTTATTTATTGTTTGAGGCAGGACACAAAGAACTTTTCTCCCAGGTAAAATGTAATTGTAAGCATAATTAATTACTAATAGGGCATTCTGAGAGAGTAAAATTAAGTCACAACTCTGTCTTAAAATTGTACTTTTTCTCATTATGCATTTCATTAATTTCAGCTTTCATATGCTATTGTTAGCTAAACTCTATTACTTACATTTCAACATTAATACAAAATAGATGTGTCTATTCTACTCTTAACTGAATTTAGTTATAATCATTTGCCAAGTAGAAGGAACATGCAAAAGGAATTTGCATTAAATATACACTTTTGTCTATCCAGTTCCTACCACACTTCCGGCAGATCTTATTCTTTACTTAATTTTTATAATGGTGCATATAATTAATAAAATCTAATTTTATTCTTTAGGGGTCATTATTCAAGGTGGCTACGAACAGTATAAAGAAATAAAATGCCAACCTAAACTTTAAAATTGCCATTTTGGTTTCAATAATTAAGAGGGAAGAACTGAGATTCAGTAACTGTCATGGGTGTTGCCTAGAGATAAGGGTCTGATAATCTATAGCTGCATCTGAAATGCAGCTTCCCCTAACAAAAGGAGGGACTGTTTTCAGCACTTGATACTATCCACAATAGCTAAATTACGGAAACAGCCCAAGTGTCCACTGACCAACAAATAGACAAAGAAGATGTGGTGTATAAATGCAATAGAATATTATTCAGCCATCAAAAAGAACGAAATCTGGTCATTTGCCACAACATGGATAGAGCTAGGGAGCATCATGCTAAGCAAAACAAGACAGTCAGAGAAAGACAAATACCATATGATTTCATTCGCATGTGGAATTTAAGAAATAAAACAAATGAGCAAAGGGGGAAAAAAAAGAGAGAGAGAGGCAAACCAAGAAACAGACTATAGAGAATAAACTGATGGTTACTGGGGGGGGTGGGGGATAGGTGATGGGGATTAAGGAGGGCACTTGTGATGAGCACCAGGTGATATATGAAAATGTTGAATCACTATATTGTACACCTGATATAATATTACACTGAATGTTAACTAACTGTAATTTAAATAAAAACTGAAAAAAGGGAAAAAAATAAACTTACAAAAGGAATAAAGACAGACTATACAAACTGAAAAAAAAGATTAAATGAATGTTTGCAAATATATAAATAGCTCATAATAAGGAACAAAAAGTTACAAGAAAAAACGAAGAATGAGCACAAGTGTTGGTCTAAATCAAGAAGAATTCAAAGAGCTTTGTAGTACTAGTAACATTTTCAACCAGTGATTCTTACCTTGAGGTCTAAGAGTTAAAGAAGCCTATGAATCACCTAAAGCTGTACGTAGTTTTGTGTCTATTTATGAACATGGATACCATTTTGTGTTTTTTTTGAGGAAGAGGTTCTATAGCATTTATTTAATACAGCCTTTTAATAGGATAGGATTTGTGACCTGAAAGATTAAGAATCACTGTATTTTACTAATTTTTCACCTTGTATATTGCCAAACGTTAATATTATAACATGCAATTCAACCAAATATTTTTCCTCTGGCTTCCAGAGATCGTTTTAAATGTTCAAAACATGAAAACCAAGTAGTGACTACCAAAACAACCTAGGATTATTCTTTCTTTCCTATTGGCAGAGAGCTATTAATTCTTTTTTTAAGATTTTATTTATTTATTTGACAGAGAAAGAGTGAGAGAGCACAAGCAAGGGAGTGGCAGAGGGAGAGGGAGAAGCAGGCTCCCCTCTGAGCAGGGAGCCCCGATGCGGGGCTCAATCCCAGGACCCTGGGATCATGACCTGAGTCAAAGGAAGACACCCAACTGACTGAGCCACACCAGGTGCCCCAAGAGCTATTAATTCTTACATAAATTTTATATTTTTGAAGTTAATCTAACTTTGAAAAGATATGCTTTTCCTCTCTAGCATTTTTTTTAAAGATTTATTTTTTTATTTTTTTTATTTATTTGACAGAGAGAGACACAGCAAGAGAGGGAACACAAGCAGGGGGAGTGGGAAAGGGAGAAGCAGGCTTCCTGCCGAGCGGGGAGCCCGATGCAGGGCTCGATCCCAGGACCCTGGGATCATGACTTGTGCTGAAGGCAGACACTTAACGACTGAGCCACCCAGGCGCCCCTTCAGTATTTTTATTATTAAGCAAAACCTCAGTGTTGATGGTCAAAGTTTCTAGGCTAGCTTTTTTAGATAATGCCCATCTAAGCAAAACAAATAATTTAAGGTACCAAAACATATCGGTCAGTCTGTTCCATTTGACAAAATATATGTTATTAATAATAAATGGTTTTAGGGCACCTAGGTGGCTTAGTCATTAAGCGTCTGCCTTCGGCTCAGGTCATGATCCCAGGGTCCTGGGATCGAGGCCCGCATCAGGCTCCCCACTCGGCGGGAAGCCTGCTTCTCCCTCTCCCACTCCCTCTGCTTATGTTCCCTCTCTTGCTGTGTCTCTCTCTGTCAAATAAATAAATAAAATCTTTAAAAAATAATAAAATAATAAATGGTTTTAAATAAATTTGCACCATCTAAATTTAAATCTCTAATGAAAAAGGCAAAATTGTTGCTTGTTTGCACAGTCCCAGAGACATTTCAAGTGATACATACCACCACCTGATCCAGGAGAAGAATGAACCACATATTTTATTTTTTGACAAAAAAATAAGTGAACTTAAGCCAAATGCACATACTAAGTGAACAGGGTGGGGTGGTAATGGCAAGGAAGACTGAAAAGAGCTAACAGAAGTAGAAGTAATTTGGGGCACCAGGGTGGGTTAGTCGGTTAAGTGCCCAATTCTTGATTTCCACTCAGGTCATGATATCAGGGTTTTAAGATCAAGCCCTACATGGGCTCCATGCTGGGCATGAAACCTGTTTAAAATTCTCTCTCTCTCCCTCTCCTTCTGCCCCTCCCACTTCTCTTGCCCTCTCTTAAAAAAAAAAAAAAAAAAAGTAGAAATAATTTATACATTTTAAGTTTGTCTGATTAAAAGTGGCCCTTCTCCTGGGGCACCTGGGTGGCTCAGCTGGTTAAGCATCTGCCTTTGGCTCAGGTCATGAACCCAGGGTCCTGGGATCAAGCTCCACACCGGGCTCTCTGCTCAGCGGGGAGCCTGCTTCTCCCTCTCCCTCTGCCTGCCTCGTTCTCTCTGTCAAATAAATAAATAAAATTTAAAAAATAAATAATAACATATGTATTATATTATATATAATAATTATATATTATAACATCTAGATAGATAAAGCATTTCCTTGGGCAATGCTTAGAACATAAGATTTTCATAGATCACTTAGTCTAGGAAGTATAATACTATAATTCTCAGACTATATCAAATGGGAAGAAACTAGAATAGAATTTTGCTTAGAAAGAAAAACATTCATCTTTCCATTTTGTTTTGTACTACAATTACTGATGTCTTTTCTCTCTTATTCAAATGTGATTTTTTTAAAGACAGAGGTTATGCCCAGTTCACTTTTGTATTCAACCACAACACCTAGCCTCGTGTTATACTAAGAAAATGTTAAGTAATCTCTGCAAAAATAAATTAGGATATAAAAATAATCCTGCTCCCAAAAGTTGTAAGGCTTAGAGACTATTGACCTATTCTTAACTCTAATGACCACAGCAAATTTTGAAGAATACTGAACTTGTAGAGATGATAGAAGCAATGCTCAAGGATTGCTTATCTCTTCCTGTTACCTCTCAACTATCAGTAGGGTTAAATTTGTTTCAATCAACATCTGTTCCTTATATCCTAGAGAAGTGATAATTTATACTATTCAAATAAAACATGCAAACTAATTCTAAAAATGTAAGGTGGTAGTTAAATGACTGAAGAGCAATGAATGTGAAATCTTAAATCTTAATTATCTCTATTTGGGAGACCTTAAATACAATATATTTGAAACTAAATGCATTACTTCCCCAAAGAGCTCCATCTCCCAATTTTCCTAATTTTGTCAATGGTACATTCATCGTTATTCTTCAAAACATTTCCAAAATCAAAATCTTGGACTTATATTTGATTTTTCCATTTCCTTAAACCCTATATAAATATCAGTCACCAAGAACTACCAATTTTCTCTGTACAAATTCTTTTAAAACTATCACTTCCTTTGCATTTCCATTGCCATCATCTTGCCCCAGGTCCATACTTCAACTCTACAGACTATCACAAAAGTGAGAGTGTCCCATGGAAGAATGATTCCAAATAATTTAACAGACTAGTGTCCAAAAACTGGCTGCAATATGTTTTTCTGACTTTATTTTTAGCTATTTAAAAATTTATGAATGTTCTGCTCTCTGTTCCTGTCTCCAAATATGTTTTATAGTTTTCATCTTTGCCCTTTTGTTTATACTGCTCTACCTATTGGAATGCCCATGTACTCTATACTCAGCTATATTAAATTTAACAAACATACAATGAGAACCTACTATGTGGTGCTCACCATATGCTAGAGACCAGAACTCACATACCAGGAATGTCAAAAGAAGCAAATCATTCTAACTCAATGTGCTAAGTGCTCTAATAAAGGTAGAAATAAAATAATATACAAATAACTAGTTTTGTTATTAATTTAGTATAACTTGATCTGAGCTTTGAGAGAAGATGAAAAATAAGTGGACAGTTACAAAATATTTGGGGCAAAGAGGATTGCATGAACAAAATGAGGGAAGGGGAAAATACAAGGCATGTTAAGGGAATAAGGCAGCAAAAGTATAAGGTATTTGGGAACAGCAGAAGAAGTGCTGTTAATACTATACGACTGCCTTCTACTCCATCCCTTCAACTTTGGTTGAAGATATACCTTAAAAGTGAGAACTGACATCAAATTATTTCAGCCATTTTCATAATTAAGGTTGATCTGGAGTCAGATCATGTGGGCAGTTCAAAAATCTATTAACTTAGCTGACCCAATTATGACTGGTCATATGCTTTTTCATCTCAAGATTCAGGTTGACCCAGGCCCTCAACACGATCATGGGTTTAACACCAGGGACTAACAAGGTCTGGAGATAAAAATTTTAAATCATTACATTCCACAGGACTTGACAACAGGAGAAGCAACCTGAGATAACTTTTAGCCAAGTGATCCATACTATTTTTGGTTGCTGGTCTCCTTCAAGAACGTGAAACAAACTCTTGAATTCATTTTCAGGGGATACAAGGAAACTGACTGGAGGCCACAAACCAAGAGCCATAATCTCTAGTACTTTGGAGGGTCAGGGAAATTCAGATGGTGATGCTAGCTAGGGGATGAGGATACCCTTGAGGTTATAAAAGGAGCTATTTGCCACACAGAGATATGCAACAAAACAGCCAGATCTTCTGATTTTTATTCCAAGAAAAGCTACAATTCCAGATATATGTGTGTGTGTGTGTATGTGTATGCATATGCATATGTTAAATCTGTCAATTTTGAAATCTTGGCTGGAAAAAAAAAAACATTTAACATTTATCAGTCATGTAAGACATGTCGACAAGCCACATGAGACTGGGGGCAGCTATTTTCCACCTCAGTCACTGAGGAACACCCTAGGCGGTTACTTCTTAGATGAGGAAACTAAGGCCGACAGTTAAATGTCTGTGCAAGATACACAGCTAATCAGATTCAGTGATGGATTATCCAGGTCTTCTGACTCTGGGCCCAGTCTGCCCCTATCTGAGGGGAGTAGAATATAGAGAGTATTACTAATATTTATTAAATGCCTACTCACATGGTAGGTTTTAACATCTATCTCATTTACTTTTACATAGCCCTTACAGGGCTATGATTCCCATTTCTCAAATAAGAAAACTAAGGCTCCAAAGCTGAACAACTTGCACAAGATAATACAGTAGTAAAGTATCGGAGCCAGGATTCAAAATTAAATGTAATGACCACAAAACCCATATTTTTTCTATGCTGCCTCCTATTTGCTTACATTAACAGCCGAGGCTCCAGCTGGAGAGGAGATAGTGGATAAGGCCAAAAGGTGAAGGACTTTATTTTACAGGAAATGCAGACCTATGGATGGCTTTTGAGCAGAGGAATGATGGGACCAGAAGTATGATTCTGGAAGATAACCGGAGAGCAGTCTGAATGGAGAAGCAACTGAAATATAGAGTCTGAAGGCAAGAATAACAGCTCAAAGTTATTGCTAAAATTCTGCTGCAAGATTTAAAAAGGAGGGAACTGAACTATTTGCTATGGGAATGGGAGGCAGCAGATGCAAGAGAAACTGAGGGAGAAGAGTTGACAGATTATGAGCTCAAATAGCAGGAAGACTATTAATGCCATTTATAGAGACGCTCTTTAACCACTGAGGTGATGAGGTCAAAAAACAAAAACGAATGCAGACCCTACCAGTTATGAAGCCATGCAGGCAAGCAGGGTGTTTTTGTAAACCAGGAAAAGAGTCTAAATCATGATAAGCCATAAAGATAGGTTACCATAATTGCAAGCTTCCGGTGAAAGGGTAATGACAAAATTTAAATAAACAACAACATAAAATGAATATCTAAACACATAGAAGGAACTCAAATTTATTCTGACTGGCTAAAGATAAGCATAATTTAAGTAGAATGAGGGGAAAAAATGCCATAGATGAGAGGAATCTTCATGAACTTTGTTTTACTGAGCATCTTAATAATGGAAAGATATAGGAGTGGGGAATCAAAACTTGGGGAGGATACACTGAAAACTGGAATATAAATTCAAGTTCTAAATGATATCATCTAAAAGGAACAATCTGAAAGCACTTTCTATACATCAAATAAACAAAATATGATAACAAATTATTCTGGGTTCCCAGACTTGCTTGCTTTGTTACTCTCCCTTACTTACAATTACAGTAGCAACCCAGGAACAGAGCTGACACTTGCCACTATCTTATGGTGTCTTATCATTTCCACACTTGAAGTCTCCTAAAAAGATCCAGAAAAACTGAAAAAGGGAAAATAGAGTT
Source organism: Neomonachus schauinslandi (assembly GCF_002201575.2). NCBI lineage: Eukaryota > Metazoa > Chordata > Mammalia > Carnivora > Phocidae > Neomonachus > Neomonachus schauinslandi. The sequence goes on from NC_058407.1 coordinate 36,571,152, forward strand.
CAGGAAAATACATTAGGAGAGTGAATGAATAAAGTTGAATACAACAGAGTAAAACAGATGACACTAATTATTTCTCTGTTGTTTTCATTCTGTATTTCAAACACATTTTCTGGCTTCATGTGTTTTGAATTAAACGTTAGCACAATGTCAATACACCACAATCACCACCATCACCACCAACAACAAAAACTACTTAGGATGGCCAAGAAGCAATGTAATCTATTAAGATGCAATAAAATTAATTTAAGAGAAAGCTCAACAAAATAATAACCTATCATAGGCATACACTTTCTGCGTTGTTCAATTAAAATGATAGTAAATTAATTATACAGATGCTCACCAAAAAGGAACCAATTCTAAACATTTACTCAGCATCCAATCCTGGTAAGGGTCATTTGAGTGACAATAATAAGAAACAGGAGAAGTAGCATATGGCCTCAAGAAGCTGGAAGAAGGGAGTCAAGAGAGGCCCTGGAGGCTCAGGCTGGGTCTTAGAGCAGCCCTGGGCTTTGGCAGTCACCAAGGATGGCTTGCAGGTATAGAAACTGGATTTCCTGAGAGCCGAAGAGGTTTTCCACAACAGATTCTAAACAAAGTTACAAAAAATTGAAATACAAATTTATTAATATACATTGAGAAATATATTTATAATAATAACCCATATCATTCATTTGCTAGGACAGTCTCCTAATTTTAAAATTACAATTAGAATAAAGACAGATATTCTTAAAATTTTAATCAAGCTGGATAACTGGTTGTCTCTGTATTCTAGATCTACTTCTACTTCATAAAACATTTTGGCTACCCTAACTCAGACTATCATTTTTCTCTGTTTTTTAGAAGAATTTTGTAGACTTTATGAAGACCAATAAATTTCTGAAGATCAAGGGATGATTCATTTGAGAATGTTACAGATTTATATACCTAGTTATTACTTCCTAAAGACACAGCCTTGTTCCCTTGAAGGGGGTATAACAAAATCTTACCTCTGAGATGAGATACAAGAAACCCCTCTGTCCTACCAGCAAAGCATTTAGAAGCCATCTCTGGTGGTTTTTTCCTGCAGATGGTTAATCTCACCTATTTACGTAACGACTTTCAGAAATTTTAACCTGAAATGATGCCTGTCTTGATTTTACCTTCAAATTCTCAGGGTATCTTGTTATAATTTGCAATGTACTAAAAGAAGTATGACCTTTTCACATAGGGAAAAAAATAATTACTGATTTCTATCTCCTCAAATTAAAATACTTGGAACAAATCATATATAAACAACAATAATAAACATAGTATAGACAGAGATCACACCAGAAATAATAGCTGTCTAGTTCAGTATCACATTTCAAGGGGTACCTTCAGTAACACTCATTATAGTTCTATGCTTCACTTCATTCACTGGTTTTTTTTGAACATTTTTTTATTTAAATTCAGTTAATTAACATATAATACATTATTGGTTTCAGAGGTACAGGCCTGAGATTCATCAGTCATTTAATACCTGGTACTCATTACAACACATGCCCTCCTAATGTCCATCACCCAGTTACCCCATCCCCCACCTCCTCCCCTCCAGCAAACCTCAGTTTGTTTCCTATGATTAAGAGTCTCTCATGTTTGTCTCCCTCTCTGGTTTCATCTTGTTTTATTTTTCCCCCTCTTCCCCTATGATCTTCTGTTTATTTCTTAAATTCCACATATCAGTGATATCACTTTATTCATTCTTTAAGAATCATTTACTTTCCTCATCTCTATGCCAGAATCTGTTCAAGGTGCTAAGAATACAACAATGAAAAAAGCAAACACAGCACTTTGGTGTATACGGCTAAAGATGTAGTTGCAACTACAGACAAGCCAGTTGACAATGACAACAGTGTGACATCTGTTAATATGGCAGAGAACAGACGTTGTTACAGGGGGCATATACATTTCCAGAAGTTCCTGACAATTTATGTCTTTCAAGGAAAGACACCATCACCACTGTAAGTATCATCACCATGATCATCATCGTCATTTACAGCCACAATTTACTGTGCCCATGCCATATTCCCAGATCTACATTGGGTGCGATAGTACATCATCTTTAATCTTGACTACAGCTCTGCAAAACAGGTAAAATTTTATTTCTGAAAAAGCAAAAAAAAAATCAGCTGTGACAGATAGATGTCAGCTTATAACTGCCTTGGCACTGACATACAGGTCACAGTCTTCCCTACTGAATATGAAAAATATCACAGTACACCAATATCAGCCAAGGTCTGTGGCCATGACTGCTCCATTATCATGTCTGAGCATGGACAAAAACAAGTCAAGATGTTGGCTGGGCTGCTGCAGTTGCTGAAGGCTTGACTGAGGCTGGTGGCTTTGCCTCCATGATATCTCACATTGGTGGCTAGTTGGTGCTGGGGTTAATGAGCTCCTAGTAACTCATTTTTTTCCCCCTGGGTCACATTATTCTTCAATTCTGTGAACATAGCTACTTAAATCCAACATCGGGGCTCACTTGGAATCAGTTTATCCTAAGTATGAATCACACTTTGTTTCTTTGCACATCTAGTAGTTTTGGGTTAAAAAGCAGAATTGCAGATAATTTGTTGTAGTGAATCCATTTTGTTTTCTAAGGGTTTTGTTGTAGTTGAAATTAATCCGTCTGGACTCAAACTGTGAAATCTATCTCCCATCAGTGTGAAGCGCTGATGTGTCTCTGCTCAATTACCAATTTACTAGCCTGCCCCCAGAGGGGATCCCTGAACCTGTGCAGTTCAGCAGTCAGACAAGGATTTGGGTAGATTTTATAGTCAGATTGCAGGTCACAGAGGGTGACCTCTCTGTGGTTACCTTTGTTTCCAGGATTCCCCAGCCCAAATTTCCACTTGCTCTACAAGCCTTGAATTCTTTCCTTAAATACATGAATTCACTCAGGCTCCTGATTTTTGCCACCCACGCTGTGTACACTCTGGGAAACATGCTCTGTCAAAGGTGCAGTAAAATTGCAAATCTCGCCAGAAGCTCTCTCTCAAAGGTTCACTATCCCCTTAGTTTTGCCAGCAATAATGCTGGACTCTGCATGTGGCCATGCATGTGACCTCTAAACTTAGAAGTCATCCAGGGCAGAGCTTACATTTTAGATCTCAGCCCTTTCTGTGGCTGTCCTGCTTCCAGAATATACACCTTAAATTTCCATCTGCTCTATCTCTGAACTTTGTATTACTACCATGATCTGGTAAGGATGCAGCTTTCCACTGCCAGATCTCGCGGGGCTTGGAGCACAAAAGAAAGCAAGAAAGCCATTAACTCCCAGTTCTTACCCAATCAGTAGACACCTTCTACGGTAAATTCTTATCACCTACCTTTGGTCATCTTCCAGAACCTTCCAGTAGTTGTTTCCTTTTTTAATAATCTGGCCACTGTTTATCACTATTACCTGCTAGAGAAACTATCTGACTTCTTCAAGTTGCCATTACGTGAAGTTATGTTATTAGCCTCACATCCTGTCTTCCTGCTTCCACCCTCCCCTTCTGAAAGCCTCTTCTCCACACAGAAGCCAGAGTCATACCTTTAAAACATAAATCACGTATCACACCCCCACAAAATCCTTGAAGAGCATTACAATCTGCTCAGAGTAAAGGTCAAACCCTCATATGGCCTGCAAAGCCCTATATAAAGTTGCCCCCCTCCCCTTGGGGCGCCTGGATGGCTCAGTCGTTAAGCATCTGCCTTCAGCTCAGGTCATGATCCCAGGGTCCTGGGATCGAGCCCCACGTCGGGCTCCCTGCTCAGTGGGAAGCCTGCTTCTCCCTCTCCCACTCCCCCTGCTTGTGTTCCCTCTCTCGCTGTGTCTCTGTCAAATAAATAAATAGAATCTTTTAAAAAATAAATAAATAAAGTTGCCCCAGACCACCTCTCAAACCTTATCTCTTAGCAGTCTCCCCTGGACCATTCTCCTGTGCGTCCAAAACACCCAGCACACTTCAGCTTGCCCTTCACTTGGCCTAAAACACCTCCACAAATAGGGGAAAACAGAACCCGTCTTGCAAGGCTGCTATATGTAAAAATGTTAAATGTTGAAAAAGAAAATATACAAGAAAATATTTAGCACACTGCAGGGTAAATAATATCAAATAATATTATTATTAGGCTATATAAACAATTTAATTCTTCCATTGTGTGAAACCCCATATGAAAGTCTTCGGCTTCATATTTAATTGTAGTTTCCTTTCTTTTTTGGGAAGCTACCACGAGTCATTTGCACATAGCAGATACTTTATAACAGTTTCAAGTGAACTAGTACATATTCCAGTTCTTCACTACTACCATCCTAATCCCTGATACAATCATCTCTTTCTTGTACTACTGAAAAACCTTCTAACCGGCCTCAGTTGCTGCTCCATTAGTCTGTTCTTCAAATAACCAAATAACTATTAAAATTATTTTTTCAAATGTGAGATTAAGTCCTTCCAAATGTTTCCCATCACACTGATCACACCTGCCATTTCCAGGGCCTGGCTCTAACCACTCATACTTTCCTCCTGAACCTCAACCAGCCCCGCTCTTCCGTGCCTCTGCGGTTCCCAGAGCCTGAATTCCTTTCCTGTGGCTCACGGCAGGCTGGCGCCTTCTCATGCTTCTGCCCACCTAAATTAAAGCAGCCTCCTCACACAATCGCTACCACGTTTAACTGTTTTTATTTTTTCTTGGCCATTATCAATATTTGAAATTATTTTGGTGTGTTTCATTAAGTGTTGATTTATCTTCCGCCTTGTTCTGCTTGTTTCCCTCCAGTCAAGAAACTGTCCAATTACTCAAAGAAACGCCCCTGCGCGATTTCCTGTTCTCTTTAAATTGGGAAATACACAGGGACCCAAGGACAGAGAATCCGGAAGAACGTCCCAGGCCCATCCCGCCACGAACCTGACTCTACTTCCGCTGCCCCCAAGCCAGCCTCTGCCCGCCATGCAGCACACCTGTTTCCGCTCTTCCTACGCTAGGGAGACGCTTTGCTAGACTGGACGGTCTTTCCACTCCCTGCCCGCCCCGCCCACCTGCCTTTTACCTGATCGCCTCTCAGCTTCCACCAGGAGGCGCGCCTCCGGGGGCCGGGCCTCCGCCTCTGCCACTGACTTCCTCAGTACCCTCAGCACGGTCTCCGGGGGCAAGTCGACCAGTTGCGCCCACACGGACTCCGTGTAGAAGTCCACCGTATGTGCGTTGGAAATGCACAGGGCTTTCCTCAGGAACTGCAGTAGCTCCTGCAACGTGGCACGCAACGTGAACAGGTCCTGGGTCACTGGGAGCGGGAAAGAAGCCGCCATGACGCTCACCCTCCCGGGCTGTAGGTGGCGCAAACGTAGCCGCAAGGCGAGGACTCGGTCGCAAGTAACAGACCGGATGAATAGAACTCCGATCTGGACTCTAGTTGGGTGATTGATTGCTTTTGTCTCATGACGTATTTTAACAGCGTCCGTTGCGTTTTTCTGGCGACTTGGTTGGTGTGCCATGGCGCCGGTAAGGCAGGTAGCGGAGTGGTCGGCAGGGGATTTTGAGACGCGTAGCCAAGGAGTTTCTTCGGTCGGATTCAAGAATAAGAACGTGAAGCAGAGGACTTGGCGATCTAATCATCCGCAGGCCTTCGCGGGGAGCGTTCGCGAGGGTATGTAAGAAGACAGCCTTTTACAAATCTTAAGGCCTGCGAAATCTTAGGATACGCTACCCGCCGGAGCAGGGAGGAAGGATTTAGGAACCAGACCCGGCCCGCCTTAGGGCAGAGAAAGCCATTCTTAAACCCGCTGAAGCCGTGGGGCTCCCAGAACTGTGAATGGGAAGATGAGTCAGTGTTGCTAACTGTAATTAAGTGTCTCCTCCGACTTAACCCCATTTTTAATCAGAATTGTTTTTCTCTACAGTTTTCCGGTGAAACCGTAAGTAGAGCATTTCTGGGTCCAAAGTTTTCCAGTCTTTTCTTACTGATCTTTCTTTGCTTCGCTTTAGTTTGTGTTTTTGTTTGTCTTGCTGTCAGCAAGTTTCCTCAAATTCCATTTGGAATGTTTAAGTCTTTTTTTTTTTTAAGATTTTATTTATTTATTTGACAGAGACAGAGATAGCGAGAGCAGGAACACAAGCAGCGGGAGTGGGAGAGGGAGAAGCAGGCTTCCCCCCAGGACGGAGCCCGATGTGGGACTCGATCCCAGGACGCTGGGATCATGACCTGAGTCGAAGGCAGCCGCTTAACGACTGAGCCACCCAGGCGCCTGTGGAATGTTTAAGTCTTAAATAAGTTCAACTTTCTCATAACTGCTAGCTGTACAGAAAATCATACACCATCTCTCTTGTAGGAATTAGTTTGGTCGTAGAGTGTTTCTCTAAGGTAAAATAATTGATGTGAGGGTTTTTTTTTTAAGTATTGAAGACCTAGATTAATTGTTTTAGATGTATTAAAGAATTTGTTTTGATTTGGGGTACAAAATCAAATTGGAGTTGTGTAACTAGTCATTGTCTCTTCTTTGGGATTATCACTGAGCGTGCATGACTGATTTTAGCCAGGTCTTTTTGCAAAGGACCAACATATAATTCATTCCATTCCCTTAAACTTGTTTTCTTGAAATGACATTTTAAAGCAAATTAGTGTAATTCTAGCTTGTGAATGTGATGATGTAAAAAGTATTCCATTTTAAATTAACAGCTACATTTTTCATGCAATTTATTTTCTGAGGAAGTAATTTATGACTGATATTGTTCAATAGGGCAAGGCTTTGCATTCCGAAGAAAACTGAAGATTCAGCAAAATTACAGGAAATTGCTATGGAAGGAAAAGAAGGCCCGAACCTCACAGGAATCCCAGTTCACAGATCGATACCCTGAGCATCTGAAACATCTTTATTTAGCTGAAGAGAAAAGACTCAGGAAGCAACTTAGAAAAGTTGAACAGCCTTTGTCAGAAGAACAAGCTGATCAACCTTTGCCAAAGGAACAGTGTGACATCGACCAAGCGTTGTCAGAAGAGCATTGTAGTTTTGAGCAGCCTCAGTCATCAGAACAATGTAGCATAAGAATAAAGTATGTATTATCTTCCTTTCAAATCCTTTATTTTTAAAAAAAATTTTCTTAAGATTTATTTATTTTAGAGAGAGAGTGAGAGCGAAAGGGGGGAGGGGCAGAGGGAGAGAGAATCTCAAGCTGACTCCCTGCTGAGTGCAGAGCCCAACATGGGGCTCTGTCTCAAGACCATGAGACCATGACCTGAGTTGAAACCAAGAGTCAGATGCTTAACTGACTAAGCCACCCAGGCACCCCTCAGATCCTTTGTTGTAGATATAAGTAGTGTTTTAAGAAAGAGATTATAGCACAGTTTATGGAGTTAGAATTTTTTTTATTTAAGGCATTATAGAAATCAGTGGATTATGTGAAAATATTTTCAAGGAAGCTTTCTTTTAGCTTAAATGACTGCGTTAGGCTAGTTTAGGTTAATGGAAGAAGTAATGAAATTGGAATGAAAAGATGTGGGTTTTGGATTTCAGCCTCTTGAGTATATTTAATTTTTTTGGACCATGGTTAACTCCTGTTATTAACACATGTTTAAAAAAAAAAACTAACTTTTGAGAGGTATTATAGTGTAGTGGTTAATATCAGACTGGAGCTGGACACATATTGGTGCCTGGTGTCCTCTCCTCTTCTTTGAAATGGACACAGTAATAAGTATGTAATTCAGAGCTGCCATGTTGTACAATTCTAGAATGGATTATTCACATAGACCCCATGGAATCGCTGACCCATCTCATGATGTTGGAAAGTGAGTTCATTTATATAAGGTACTTAAAAAGGCGAATGGCACATAGGAAGTGCTTCATGAATGTTAACTGCTGCCGTTAATACTATTCTGGATTTTTTTTTCCGGAGGACATAGACTTGGTCCCAATTAAAAAACAAATGGCACAACTGTATAACACTTCGGTTCTATAATAGCTAACTTACAAAGCTTTCTGCACACATATCTCAAGTTAAAAAACTGTTGAAACCTAAACCAGCAGAAAATCCACTTGTTACTTGGTTCTGTAACTTTTTAGTTCACTAAAATACTGTGCTTTAAAGTTGTTAACTATTTGTGGTAAAAGTAACAGGAAATAAGACCCTAGGGAAAAGTGTAATGGAGATAGAGACAGAGATATTAAAAATTCAATTTTTTTAGTAGGCTTGTGCATCATATTATTTAATAATGGATGTAAAGCTCTGGCAAATCTAGAAATGTAGATTTCAGTCATTCCTGGTAATAATTGAGGTGAAGAGGGTTAAACCATGAGACATGATATGAAAGTAACAATCATATTCTTAAAGATTACTTATTTTGAGGTCAAAGCAGAAAAAAATTATTGAAAAAGTTAAGTAGAACTGTCGTAATTGGAGAAAGGGGAATACAGAGACAGTTAAGTCAGCCGAAGAAAGTTGTGCAAAGTAGGGATTGGTCATCTATCAAATACTATAGAGTCCAAGAAAAACAGGACTAAGACCAAGTCTTTTGGATTTATGGTCTAGGTAATCATTGGTGATTTTGGAGAGATTTTAATAGATAACCCTTACTAAGATTTTGACCTTGCGTCCACGTGGAGTCTGAAGCCATGGTCATGGATATTACTGTCTAAAGAATGGAGACCAAGAAGAGAAACACTTGGGGAAATGCCTGGAGCAAGGAAGAAAAAAACGATCAGGAGAGAAGAATGTTACTAGAACTAAGGGAGTGAAATTTTCAAAAGTAGTGAATGGTCAGCTAAATGAGACTGAATAGTGCCCATTGACTCAATCTTCATATTTGGTGAGGTCATCACTGTCTTGGCATGGACTGTTTCATTGGAGAGAGCAAACACCAGATTGCAAAGAGTTAAGGAGTGAATGTGAAGGAAAAAAAAAGGAGTGAGTGTGAAGGGACTATTGTAGTCTATTCACTATTCTTTCTAGGTACTTAACTTACGAAAGAACAAAGAAAAGACTGATAGAAGAGTACATAGAATCTGGTGATGAGTAATTTATGCATTTGTTAAGAAAGCAGCTGCTGAAACCTGTTTTATTGTGGTTGTGAGCTGACGTAGTGAAAAATTGAGACTGGGAGAAAGAAGATTAATTACTGAATCAGATAGCTTGAGGAAATGGATGGAATCTGAGCCTAAGTGTCTGGGGACACCAGAGAGCGAGAAGTACTTCCAAGATAGAACAGCTTTAAATGGGGACTACCTTCAAGGTGTGGTCATTCATGACTGAGTAGATGAATTCAGAGACGATCGAAGCACTTTGGGATTAAAGTTCATGTCATCCATAACTTCTGTCACATCCTTCAATTTAATGCCTTTTTCAGTCATTTCTGCCATTGTGCTAGTTTCCTGTTTGTTAACATTTAGGATCTTTCACAGCTTTCTGTATTGTCTCTGGTTGAAATATTTCTCCAAGAGTCTCCATTTACCACTTTTTAATTATGTCTTGAAAGCTGTAACTCTAGCATGTTATTTGGATATTTTACTAATACGGTTTTGTTCTCTTTCTGCCAGCCTCTCTTCCCTGCTCTATTAATTTGCATCAGTGAGATTTTTCCTATGCAAGTACTGTATTTGACATAATTGAGTCATAATTTTGGTTCTGTCACTTTTAATCCTTTGACTTACATATCTTTATCTTAAAAAGCTCCATTACTATTTCAAAGAAAAATAAAAAGAAAACATCAAATCAAAAAGCACAGGAAGAATACGAACAAGTACAGGCTGAGCGTGCTGCTAAGAAACAAGTAAGATCTTTTAAAATACTTAGATCCTTTTTTAAAAATGTATTCTAAATGTAGATGTATATAAAGCTGTTGTTTCTTAGTATGTGCATATAGTATGTTCTTTGTAAATATTTGCTGAATAAATGAGTAGTTTGAACAGAACTGTAGAATTTCAACAAATTCCTTGATCGTTTATATTATCTTTGAGAAGAGATACTAGTTGGTCAAGAATAGGATTTTAAAGTCACTGCTCATAGGTTATGAGCACGTGGGACAACATTTTTCAAGGGTATGGTCTGAGAAGTTGCACTTTGAACAAGTGCCTCAAGAAATTCTTAGTATAATAAAATTTGAGACCTACTGATGTAAGTAAAGTATAGATGATTATCATAATTTTACGTTGAATAAGTAAAAATCAGAGAGAGGCATTAGAATAAAATATTTTTCTCTAAAGAGTTGATCTTGCCTATTAAAAAGCTGCCTAGATTAACTTAGCAAAAAATTACCACTTTTTATTATTCAGAAACCCAAAATTAAAAGTCTTTTTCAAATGAGTACAGTAAAATTATCCACAGCTTCAACAAAATTCTGTTTACTCTGTGGTTTTTATTTTTTGTATTGAAGATATATTAATCTATCACTTTAAAAAGGATAGCACATCAATCAAAAACTACTTTAAAGATGGCACTGACATTATTTTATTTCTTAGCTTTAGAATTTGTATAAGAAATCTGGAAGTTTAACATCTAAAATTCTCATGATTATTCTTAAACTGGTAGACAAGGGTGAAGCAGAAACATTTCTTTATGTAAGTAATGGACATTTGTTTCATAGCTTGTTACATTATACTCTTTTCTAACCAACCATCTGATATCTGCCACCTTTGTAAATAGTATACCAGATAAGGTAAGGACTGTTATACTATAAAACATTTAGTATCCTTTTAAAATTTTCTTTATAAATACTAGGGATTTGTAGTCATGAAAATTGACAGTTTCTTAGAATTTATAGATATCGAATGTCAGTATAAAAGCTAATACCCAATTCACGAGAAATCAAAGAAGCACCCATAATAGATGGTAAGACTGTAATTTTTTTTTTTTACTTTGTTTAGAGAAACTCCATAGAGGTAAATTAGACTGTATATGCCTAAATTCACAAATAAGTTCCAGATCTTTTGTGCTTACTAAAATATATGAAGTGCTATGCCATAAGAAATCATAAGTTTGAGTGCTAGTCAGACTTTGAATTCACAAGATCTAGATATGAGACTTGGCTCTACTGGGTATTTGGGGCAAATCACTTTCATTATCACTGAGAATCAGCTCCTCATCTGTAAGATGAAGATAATAGCCTATCATGAAAGTTTTACAAGATTGGAATATGCTCTGATGGGAAAGCACTTTGATAATTGTGGTACCATGCAAATACAAACTGTGTCATTCGGGGGCTATGTTATCAGGGAAATTACGAAACTGTACATAGTGCATTATTTAAGAACTTTCATCTAACTTTTATATTTAATTTAGTAAAATGTTCTGCATTTCAAATAGTGCTTTTCAGGTTTACATATAAATTTGAATTATTTTTCTTATGCTCAAATGTATTTATCTTAGCAAATCAAATGAGCATGATAAGTCTTAATCAAAATCATAATGCCTAGCAGTGTTTTGCCTAGTGTATAGTCAGTAAATGTTTCCTGAATTAAATCTTTCAAAAAGAATACCAGATATTCTGGAAGTGAAGATTTTTGTATTACATAGAATAGGTAATCTCTAAAGTCTCTTCTAACTCTAGCAGATCTAATTAAATGATGAAATCTTACATAAATGTGCCTTCTTTCCTCTCTGCTCTAATTTTAGTTGTATCCAAAGAATTAAAAATTTGTAATAAGTTTACATTATTCTATGTTATAGCATACATTATAGTGTAAAGGCAAAGAGGGTACACTACTTTGGTGACAGGTAACCCCTCCCATTTTGCAAAATATAAGACAAGCCTAAAGCATTCCCATGGTGATAGCTTATTTCAACACAATTACTGAAATATCTCTGTTGTTTGTTACTAATGGAATTTATATATGTTAATAATTTTAGGAGTTTGAGAAGAGAAAACGAGAGAGAGAAGAAGCTCAAAGGCTCTATAAAAAGAAGAAAATGGAAGCATTCAAAATATTGAGCAAAAAGACTAAAAAGGGCCAACCAAACTTGAATTTACAAATGGAGTATCTTCTTAAAAAAATACAAGAAAATTAAATCAGACATCTTCTTAATTCTATCTGCCCTCTACTGAGTTCTTTTGTGTATGTACTGTACCTCCTAACAATTAACTAAATTTGTTAACATAAAATAGATTGCAAAGCTGTACTAAGTATAAAATGTCCAAATATTTTTATTCTTGTGAAAGAAAATTTTCTGTGTATGCTCTACATAATATGATTTGTTTCTTATTTATTTGCCTTTCAAGGAAGGTGGCCAAAGAACTGAAAGAACTTTTCTATTTGAACATGTTTAAGCATGTAATATTTTTGTACCATATGAAAATCAGATGAAATAAAATGTTTTGAAAATAACGGAGCACAACTTTCAATGAATCATTTCAGTGAAATGTTTACATTTAGTAATCAGCTGTTACGGTTTTAAATTCAGAAACCTGAGAGCAGGCTACAGAGGTGCTGAATCTACCTTCTACCCCCACCGAATTACCACATGGTCTTTTATAAAGTAGAGTTTGGTGTAAGAATTCCATCTGGTATTTACAAACGTTCTCCTAAGTGGAAACACAAAGCTTGTTGGTGTCAAATCTTGAATGATGTTGGAAACTGAGCAGTGTCACAGCAAGAATTAAGCTTTCCAGATTCTGTGGGACCCTATTATGGAAGAATATTGTCACTGAACATTAGCAGTGTTGTCTCCCTTGGTACCTTTGTGAGCCGAGGGAAAAGACAGGGATACTGCTTCTCCTGCCTCCTTGCAATCACTACAAAATGAGAAGGGCTTGTTTATCATCATTAGAAACAAAAGGACCATATGAAAATATTTGTAAAACATTGTATAATAAAGTTATATAAATGGTAGCAGATGCAGCCTGCTACTGCATTAAGGTTTTAGGGAGCCTTGGCACTCTACTGATCACTTTGCATTTAAAAGTGCAATAGGAGATGCTGAGGAAACAACTTGGTAAAGAAGAGGAATTCTTTGTTACGTAGAAAAACATGGCTTAGGAATTTGCAATACATTATATTACCTTTAAGACGAGCCACGAGCCAACTCTAAAAGCCTAAATGTGGTTACATCAGTAATGAGAATACATTGTGAAACAGTAAAAATTTTCAATTAATTGCTGTATAGCATGTGTTTTACTTCTAGACACTTTATCAGGATAAGACAAGAGAGACACTCAGGATAGGATGGAACAAGGGAAGAGAGAGATCTAGTCCTTTTGAGAGATGAGTAAAAATTAGTTGAGTTCATTTTAAAAATGTTGAGCAGCTGCTGTATGTGCAAGGTCCATGTTAAGGAATTAGTCTTAGAAAAGAACTCCTTCCTCCAAGCAACTTAACAGAACAATAAATGCCAAATAATAACATCACAGTACAAAAGTAATCTGTTAGGATCAGGTACAAAAAAAAAAAAAAAAAGACTTCACTGCGCTAGGGAATCATACACAGAACTTCTTACAAGGTACATTCAAGGGTCCTACTTCCAAGTTTTGGATAGCATCAATGGGTTCAGTAACACATTTAAACAAACAACTTGTGATTCTGTTGTGGGTGGTCCTCAGGACACATTTTGGGAAGCACTGGAACAAGGTCCTCAGTTTTCTGAGAAATTTCATGTGGTTAAAGACATTAAGGATAGTTTCATGGATGAGATGGCATGTAGGAAAATCCTTTAAGGTTGTGAAGTGAAGACAGCATGAGGAAAAGATGAAGAAAGCCTGGGATATATTTAAAAGTTTATTTAAAATTCTTAAAAATAGTTCCATGTATGTTATGGATGGGGGCTAACACTTCCTATCCATTGCTGATGTTTTCTTTCCTGTGGAGGTGGCACCCACCTTAACACTCATGGTCTCCTTGCTATTCTTAATTTTTTTGGCCAGCAAGGCAGTGACTTATCTAAATGATAATTTGGGGAGACCACCTGGCCTGCCTGCACAGTGCATATACTCTTGATTACTATTCTTATACCGAGATTATAAAGAACAGGCAGTATTGATGGAGGGTAGGAGGGAGATGAGCATGGAGGCAGAGCAGGGGAAAGACCTGTGTTTGGGGGAATGTAACATCTAAAACCAATTTGTGCTGCCTGGGTCAATACATCAAGAAATAAAACAAGAATGAAACTTAAGGGAATAGGGTATACAAGTGCAGAAGCCTTGGGTGGCTAGAGCTTGTAGTTTTAGAGCTTAGACTTCAATACATGGTCTTGGCATGTTTGTAGGGGCTTATACTGGGCCATTAATTTGATTTTTATAAATATGCGGTAGGCTTTTAATTGCTGCCATTTTGCCAAGATACTTTAAGTCTTAAGGCACATGAGATTTTGATGTGAAGTTCAGGGTAGTTTCATCTACAGAAATTTGGTTATTTCTACAGAGGCAGGGTGCAATATTGAGTCTCCAGAAGTGTACAGGCCTCAACAAAGAAGCAGGGTGGGGAGTGGAAGTGGTGGAGACACACAGGGTTCAGCAAAGGCACAGAATGAGGGAGTGGGCTCACCCAAACCCTGACCTCCTGGATGACCTCAGCGAACACCAGCCAAGAGGAGGCTCCATGAGCTACCCTGGCGGTGCTGGTATTAAAGGCATCGGCAAGCGCAGGCAATAGGGGCAGGCTCCTGCAGCTTGTCCTTGAACTCTATTTAATCTAATGTATGAAGAGCAGGGACCTCAGCGGAGGCTGCAGCGACACTAGAAAGCAACCTCATTTAGGATTTCATGATAGAAAAAATAGAGCTATGCTACACCTTGACTGTATCAATATTTGCTGCTCTTAAACTTCAAGACAGAAACTTGTATGCAATACAGATTTCTATATCCTCATGACTTATTTTATAACTGGAAGCTTGTACCTTTGGGCTCCATTCATCTTCCCCCACCTGCCACTTGATTTAATATAGTTTATAGATGGATTTTATTTTTAAAATTACAAAGATATCCACTGTTATTGTGTCTACTGAAAATACAGCCATTAAAGCAGCTCCATTACATAATATTTGATCTTCCCAGGTAGCAGAAGCCATCGCTGACTGAAGCCTGTACTCTGGCAAAAGAGAGAAGATAAAACAATAGTAGATATGATTTTAGAATTGTTTTGTGATTTAGAAATGCTATGAAACCTGGAGGATTTATGAATTCAGATATGTTGACTAATGGTGAGAAGGTTATTGATGACTTAGTGGAAGCTGTCCAGAACTCACAAGGAAGCAGTGGTTATGAAGATAGAAGTGCATAGGCAGACCAAAAGCCAATGGCGATGGCCTTGCGGTGCTACATGCTAAATGAGCACATTTTACCATCCCAGCTCTATGAGATGCCTCTAAGTCGAGGTCTCTCCCCACCAAACCTCCAGACAGATCATTTTCTCGATTTAAGCAGGCTACAGTTGACTCACAGCAGCTAGATCAACTTTCTGAAAAACAAAATTGGCCATCAGGGAGATGGAGGCCAGAAGTCTGAAATCAGGGTGTTGAAGGGTCATGCGTCCTGTGAAGGCACCAGGCTTTCTTCATCTTTTCCTCATGCTGTCTTCACTTCACAACCTTAAAGGATTTTCCTACATGCCATCTCATCCATGAAACTATCCTTAATGTCTTTAACCACATGAAATTTCTCAGAAAACTGAGGACCTTGTTCCAGTGCTTCCCGAAATGTGTCCTGAGGACCACCCACAACAGAATCACAAGTTATGAGATGTTGCCTGTTAACTGATTATACTTAGTAATTTAGCCTATCTTACGGTCAATTTTGCAGGGTGTACAAGGTCCTTTAGAGATGGCGAAGGAGTATTCCATTGGTCAAAAAAAGTTCATCATTGGTTGGTTCCACTTCTACCTGTGGTTGTGTTTATATTAATGCAGTGCCATCATACAGGGTTCAGAATATTGTTATCTCAATAGGGCCAGTTCTGTCACTGAACCTCTGATACACAGACATAGACACACTCAAATGATGAGTCTATGCAAAGTAAGCCAAATTCTTTGTTGTCAAACCTTCTCCCCTGGGATGGAAGATTAGCCACAAGAAGAGACTGATGAACTTTGACCACTTGGGCACACCACATACAAAGCAGAGACAGCCAAATGCCATAATCCTAAATTGGCAAAATCACATGCAAAGCAGAGGTGCTTAGCTGGTATAATCCTAAAATAGGCATCATACAAACACTCCAATTATCCCAGTGCTTACTTAACCCAGATATAGCCATCTAATGGACATCACTGAGAGATCTTGTTTTTCTAATATGGAACAGAGACGGTTCACCGTCTTGTCATTATAGAAGACCTAGTCCATTTCTTCTTCCCCAAATTTTTTTATGAGAGCCTCCTATATTTGGTCTGCTATTATTTATATATAATTTTATTACTATATTTTATTATCTATTATATATATTGCATATATAATATTAATACAACAGAAATAGAGAATCTTGTAGAAGGAACTGGCTTGGGATGAAAAGTGTTGAGTTTGTTCAATTTACATCTGAGTAGACCTCAATTTATCTGTTCACCACAGTGAAGAAAGTCAAGTGGATCTTTAATACCATCCACTTCCTCTCAACATCCTTAGGAAAAAGTCTTTTGGAAATTCTGCTTAAGTTCATTACCATGGCAGGAGGTTTGGAAGGTTACTTTTTGTGTTTTAAATGTAGATTAAAATCTGAATTCATTTAAAAACATTAGCATATTTGCATGACTTGCATTTTGTGCTTGCATATTGAGAAGAGTAATTTGGATTTCTTTGTTCCAATCTATGTATAATTTGGCATAGTATCAAATGTATCATCTTAAATTGTAAATATTCACAATAACTGTCTCCCTTAGTAAAAACTGAAAAACTGCTAAATTCATCCATTACATCCTTACCCCCATTTCTAAACAAATTTACTTTTTGTATGCTTTCTTGACAAATTAATTTTAAAACCTTAGTTTTTTTAAGTAAGCTCTATGGCCAGTTTGGGGCTTGAACTCACAACCCTGAGATCAAGAGTTGCATGCTCTACCGACTGAGCCAGCCAGGTGCCCCTTAAAAATCTAATTTTTAATCAGAGAAGGGAGTTTACAATTTATAACTCATGGTTAGCCCTTTAGAAATTTTTTTGAGATGTATTCTGCATCATGAATTACCACAATTGATAATTCTCAACATTTAAATATTCTTCACAGGGTATATACTCTGTCATCAACTTTAAAGTCTTATTCACATTCTTTAATTTTATAGGAATGTTTTTACATTAGTGGCCTAATAAGTGAGCCATCTACATGAGTCATGATGACAACTCTTCAGTGTACATAGAGGTTTTAGCAATAATGGAATATGTACTATTCTAGAAATCAGAAACCACTTATCTGTTGTGAAAGGAAAGAATTGTTCTTTGCTATTAATTGAAATAGTTCATGAGCTTGCAGTATTTTTCTGTCCCAGGAATAACTAAAACTAGGAAACAATGATTAATGTAGAATGTGAAAGGGACAAATATGCTTGAATTTTTAACTTATATAATTTGACTAGGAATGCAGTCTATATTTAGAGTTGTGATTACAAATCAGTATCTTTTTGCCACTTTCAAAAAAGCTATTAAAGAATATGAGAGCTAGTTTAAATGTTCTACCTTGGGACACACAGCAGATGACAGATTCAGAGCTTGGCTCCTGATACTGCTTCAGAATTAGACCCCAAATAGTAATAAATATTACTTCTAGGTCTTTCTAAAAATGGCTCAATTAACTGCACTCAGGTACATTTATTTCATCTAGATTTCATCAAAACAGAATTCTAAATATAATTTAGAAATGAGAACATATGAAGTAGAATACTGAATTATTTATTCAAGGTCACACAACAATTTGGTTTCTGAGCTTAAACAAAAACTCGATTTCCTAACATTCACCCCAAGCTGCTATGTGTTTAAGTCTAGAAATTCCATCTGTGAAATTTCAATCAAGACAGATGTATTTAAGCCCTTTGAAAACTTTGCTTGCTATGTAATTCCACATTTCAGACTGATTATTATATAGGCATTCACAGTGGGTTTTTTTTTTTTTTGACAGTACATGCTGGTACAGCATTTGGCACCCTTTGCAGTAACCATGACACATACACATTCAAGTAAATTAACATCCCAGTCTTAATGGACTCATCTGGGTTCACCAGTATGATCTCCATAGAATACAAAGTGAGGCTTTAGCTAGCAACACTGAAAGCAGTAAGCTTTCCTAGTTCCCTCCCCCTCTTAAATTCGTCTTCCTTTTAAAATGACATTCCTGTCCAGTGCCTGGGTGGTTCAGTCGGTTAAGCATCTGCCTTCGGCTCAGGTCATGATCCTGGGGTCTTGGGATGGAGTCCCGCATTGGCATCCCTGTTCAGTGGGGAGTCTGCTTCTCCCTCTCTCTCTACCGCTCCCCCTGCTTGTGCTTTCTCTCTCATGCTCTCTCACTCTCTCAAATAGAAAAAAAAAAAAATGACATTATTGTCTACAGGTATCCATCTAACATTCCATGTTTGAGATTTTGGAATCAGTGGAAAAGAAAGGAGGGATGGGAAAAGCATTTAAAACCAATTAATGTTCATATGAAGATTAATCACATTTCTCCTATTTACAAGTTGTGTGACTGCAAAATGGTTTACCATCTCTGTGCCCCAATTTACCTATCTGTAAAATGAGCATGGTAATATAGGTTCATAACTTATTTTCCAAAACCCTTGGGTCCAAGAGTGTTTCAGATGCAGAATGTTTTGAATTTTAAATATGTAATTCAGCACAAACACCACATATTTACATAACAGTCACAGCAGGGTCTCAAGCTGCATATTAAAATTGCTCCAGTAAAACGAATATTCAAACTAAGAGATGATTCGAGAATATAAATAGCCTCATATCAATTCAGGTCAAATCTTTGCCTGTATGAAAAAACAAACAAAGTGGGCGCCTGGGTGGCTCAGTTGGTTAAGCGACTGCCTTCGGCTCAGGTCATGATCCTGGAGTCCCGGGATCGAGTCCCGCAGCGGGCTCCCTGCTCGGCAGGGAGTCTGCTTCTCCCTCTGACCCTCCCCCCTCTCATGTGCTTGCTCTCTCTCATTCTCTCTCTCTCAAATAAATAAATAAAATCTTTAAAAAAAAAAAAAGAAAAAACAAACAAAAAAACCAAAGTTTTCCAGACTTGTCTTTTAAAACTGTAGGTAAAAAAAACAAGTGACATGAAATAATATATACATAATAGGGTAACTTAAGTGGATAAATAAATCATTTCACACTTTTTAGAGATCAAAAGGCATTAGAAAAGGCCTAGAAAGGCATTAGAAAAGTAATATTAGAAAAAAAGTGTATATGTAGTCAATATAAAGCACTGGCAATTACCCATAACTGCAATTATCTAACTTAATATTTTAGATATGAATCATGTTATATTCTGTATCAGTAATATTTAATAATAATTTTTACATTGTCAAATTGAAAGTCATGCCTGATTGTTTTTGTGTCACAGGATATAAACCCATTCAATTAATAATGGCAATAATAGCCATTAAGAAACCATAAAAAAATATCCTCAAGTGACCCATGAGTGCTGGATCTCTCATAGATAAAACCTCCAATATTTGAATTATTTCCACCATTATTTTTTTATCCGTGAAAGCTTCTGACACTTTTGTTACTTAAAAAATGAGATTTTAAGCATAGGATATGAATTAAACTTTATGTCCTTCCAAACCTGATTGCAGAGACTCAAGTAGGCTAATGCTAACACCACTTACAAGGTAAAAATGTAATTTCACCTGAAGTCCATATTTGAATGTAGATTTCTAAAAAAAATTTTATTGCCGTATGAGCTAAGATCTCAGACATTTCAGACTTTTAGAACTACTTTGCTAAATGTTAAACATATTATTTTCCCTCTCATAACATTATTACCAGATATTTTCATGTGAAATATAGGTTGGTATTTTGAGGCTAATTAATAGCAAACTAGTAATTTGAGGTCATGAAAGAGAGGAATGTTAGAGAAACAGATATTAAGATACTATTCATCTGATACATATGTAAGAAGTAAATTAGTATCATTATTGTAATTCTAATTACTGGCACTGTGCTAAGAAATTTACAAATATTATTTCACTTAATCCCAATGAACTCTATGATTCTATCCAACCCTATGATAGGCTAAATATCATAGTATGATGATGATAAAAATAGTAATATTAATATTGCCCAACATTATATTTTTTCACATATTATCTCCTTTAATCCCCTTAGTAACCCCCTGATAAATACTATTATTGTTGCCTTTTTCAGTTGAAGAAATTATCATTCTTTGTGACATAACCTCTTAATCATAACTGGCAAATTAATTGATATGCAAGCTGGCTTCATACATTTCATACATAGAATAGTACTTACCCAAATTAAATTCCTCAAAATTTGTTCTTTGTGTAGAAAATTTTCAAAATTAGTACCCCAGTTTGTTCAAGCATCTTGTTTCCAAATAGGAATGATATTCATTACTTACTTACTTAAAGTTTCTTTTAAGCCAATGATTCATTTTATAATTACAAAAATGAAAAACAAAAGATACTAAAAAATGATCAACTAGTGTGTGTTTCCAAAGAAATTCTAGTTAAAGAATAGTTATATTTACTTGTCTTTTCTTATCTTCCAGTATCAAATGTACACACAAACCTGTTCTCTCAGTTATTTGGTGGCCAACAAATTTATGTACAGTATTTAGTATTTTGCTAAAGAAAAAGGTGAATAGCAGTACATTTTTAAATGTTTATGTATATGAATATTATATTTTATAAATATTAGAGTCAGATGAAAATGCAGATTTTTAACAAAGAAAAATTATGTAGAATTATGAACTATTAATGCATTGGTATACATCTTCTTAGTATAGTGTTTTATATTTCCCTTACTATATTACAAACATATTTTTACAACATTAAATGGTCTGATAAGTCAGTATTCTAGTGGCTTATAGTTGAATATTATATTTTATTGTAATGCTGAACCATCATAATCTGTTAATTGAGCTATTGACTTTTAGATTATGACTATGCTAAAATAAAAAATAATTAATGAAGTTTGTGTATTTAAATCTTTTTATTTTAAGATTTATTTATTTATTAGAGAGAGAGAGAGGACCAGGAGGAGGGGCAGAGGGAGAGAGTAACTTAAGCAGACTCCACACTGAGCCTAGAGCCTGAAGCGGGGCTCGATCTCACCCTAAGATCAGGACCTGAGCCGAAACCAAGAGTCGGATGCTTAACTGACTGAGCCACCCAGGTGTCCCTGTGTATTTAAATCTTTAAACACATTTTGGATAAATTTTCTTTACAGATTTCTGTTTTATACAAAATATCCATATAGATATTCATACCACATTTCATGTTAAACTAAGTTCCTTGACAAATTTTGACATATTAACTATAATCATAAATATATATCAGATGCATAATGCAAAGTATTCCTTTTTGAACTTTTAAAAAAATTCCTTGGATCACACTAAATAATCAATTTTAGTGGAAGGAAAATGTAGAAAAATAATGTTGTATATCTTTCAGTTCTGAAAAAGAAAGAAAATATGATTATTTTCCCCAACCCCTTCTTACACAGGTTTATTAAAAGATGGAAGTTCTTAATCATATTACCATAAAGCTATAATATTTCCCACCATTTTTAAAAGAAAGGATATTTTGCTTTCCCAATTAATTTGAAATGACAGTTCATACAAATGGGAGATAGGGGGGAAAAAATCACTTCATGGAATTGGCTTTAGGCTCCAAGAAAACATGAAGCAAAGTTATAACCACATTCTTTTCCAATAATATCCTGACACATTGCAGTATGCGTCTATTAACTTCCAGTTCTCTAGAAAATTCTATTTTATCCAGACTTCGGAAAGAAAATATGCTTTTAGAAAATTATTATATTTTTTGTTTAAAATAATTAACATTAGATTTTAAAACAATCTTTTGGAACTTTAAGTGCCTTAAGCCTTAACAACAACAACAAAAAAGAGATAAAGACAGAGAAAGAGAGGCAGAGGGAGAAAGAGAAAATGGATACCCAAATTGGGGGATTTAAGAATGTGGTTTTGATGCGCAGAGGTTATAGGGAAAATGGGGACATGGACTACATGTTTCTTAAGTCTGGTTTTTTCCCCTTGTGCACATGAAGAACCATTAACAATGCAATGATTAATTTCAGAATAACAGAAAAGTCCAGCTAGCCCCCTGACATTTAATAAATCCTTTTCTTGGAACACATGACATTTATTCTTTCTTTTTAATAGGTACTTCCTCTTTGAACCAAAGCTGTTAAAGGCTGTCTGGCCTGAAGAATCCCTTACGGAGTTTAGAAAAGAAAGGGAAAGAGTTTATTTTTTTCACCTAGGTTGGTCTTGTTTCACAAATGTCCTGTTCTATAATACTTCATAGAGGCTCAGGATCCCAAGATGGCTTTTTTCCCCCTAACAACTGAAGTGCTAACATGGTAAGGTGTGTTCAGTATCATGAGAGTTGTGTCTGTTCTACCTGTAGGGCAGATTCTTCTTCAAAGAATATGTCTTACATTTTGGAGTTAAAGTAAATGAGTCAGAGGGATACTATTGAGCAAAGAAAAATAGGATAAATAAACTCAGGGATGGGGCATCGTGTGCATATTTCATTAGGATATCACTTTGTCTCATAGAAGCCTATTTCTTTATCATATTTTATGCTTAAAAACAAATTATTACAAAATGATATTTTCAGATGACAAAGACTAAGATTGATTAGTTTAGCTTATGTTTAATTGGCAAGTAATATAGCAAGCTACATATTATATTAACAAATGTCACTACAACACAGATGGGAGACCAATGGTTATGCTTTACCCTCACATTTTATAGTTGATGTAAAGTCTATATATTATGGTTAATACAAAGTATATAGGCAATATAGCATGGGTGGAGGAACTCTGGATATGTTTCACCCTGACACTCTATAGTTAATAAATGGTACTGTAGCTGAGATAGGGAGACCTTTAGGTATGTTGGTCTGTCTACCTTGTGTAATGCAGTTTAATATTTACTCAGTAATACTGATCAAAATAAAGAATCAAGTCTATGCATTTCCTGTTAAAGTTTTTAATTTCCAGGTCATTAATATAGATCAGCCTTTAATATAATGCATTTTAGTTTCTAAGATGAGAACACGTAATTTGCATTTTCTAAAGTCACAGCATGAGACTGCTTAAACTCTGCAGCTGGATGTTTATAGCTGCTTTTTTCCTAATTCTCCTTGTGGTGCTGTAATTGGATGTGCTAACATATTAAAATTCACATCTTTTGTGCTGATGTTATATTAATGCATTTTCTCAAGTTGAGCATTCAATTGCAACAGTGCAAATAATAATGGAAATACAAAGGGCTCTGCTATCCCTATTTTTTTCTTTTGCTGTAAATTAAAGGTGAATGAACTCATTATGATATAGAAGACCTTCCCTGCCCTAATTCTTCCTTATTTCTCCAGCTCCCTCTCCTGCTACTCCTGTATATACATAATCTATGTTATACTAAAGTTCTTATGATTCAGTAAGAATTGAACCATGATGCCACACTGGGTAGGGAGAATGTAGGAAAGAAAAGATAGTTTAGATGTATATTTAGTAGGACTTGGTATTTAATTAATTAAAAGTGGGATGTAATAGACAAGGGATAATCTTGGATGACTCCCAAATTTGTATTTTGTGTCCTGTAGTGAATTAAGTCCTAAGGGGAGAGGGGCTAAGAACTTGGAAATGTTACCATACATAGGATTCTGCATGATCCCCCATGGTTTCCCTATACCTTGCCTGTACCTGTGTAAGTTAGTTTCTTTATGAACCTCTTCTCTAGCTTGTATCATTTCTTTCCTGCCAGAACTTTGGTACAATAACTGGTACCAAAGTGGCCCCACGAAGCAGAATTTCAAATCTGGGAAATGGATTGCTCACATATTTGAAGACTGTTGGGGAGAAATGGGACATGGCTAATCCATGACATGCAGTGACATTAAGATTACTCAAATGGTCACTGATACTGCCATGGGATGAACTGTATGGGCAGGCTATAGCGTTGGCATATCAAGCGACTGTAAAACTCAGTTGCTATAGCAAAATCTGGCTTTTTCTGATGGCCCTAGAGAATGTAGATGTGGAAAACAAGCAACTGAGAACTAAAAATACGTGGCATAGATGACCAGAAAGTTTAGAAAGAAGCCTTGAAGGAATCCCTCATTTCCTGTTGCCAGAATAAAGATGTAGGTGAAAACCAAGTTCAAGGTCCAATTGTGAGGATTTCAGAGTATTAGCTCTAACTCAAAAGAGACTTTTGGGTCTCTCATCAGAGCACAAAATGTATTGTTGAGGAAGCTGCCAGCCTGATAAATGTGGAATTTGGTGAACGGGTTGCTAAACACAGCCATGATTAAAAGTGAAATAAATTATCTGAGAAGGCTATTAAAATAATCTCTCTTTCCCCATCTATGTATCTGTATGAAGCAGAAATTTCTTCATATGCTTCAACCAAACAACATATTGTAAAATACTCAATGCAGAAACATAGATGGGATTCCAACTGTCTTCTATTAAACCTGATGTTAGATGTTATGTTAGCATGTAAACCTACTACCCAATTTATTTATTAATTTTAAAGTAAATACATATTTTGAAATTGTGTGGTTTTAACTTATAATACAGTAAATAGTGAGGTATATGTTATATAAGTATATATAACAGCTCTTTCCTAAACAAGTCTTAAGAACTCAAAGGAAGGGGGTTTTGAGATTTAAAAGTTTGAGAACCAGTGCTTTAGATCATTCCTTTACTGGTCATACAGCTCACTCTCAATTTTTCTTAAATCTTTATTAAAGATCATCTACCCTGATTATCAGAAAATTGCAATCCTCTCCAAATATGTATCTCCTATTCTAATCTTTTGCCTTATTTTAAAAAACTTATTAATTTACATGCCTATGATTTATTTTGTTTATTGTATGTCTCTTTGAGTGAATGTAAATTCCCTTATATGGCAGGGAAATAACCTGCCATAATTACCCTTCTATCTATCATGCCTAGAAGAGAGCCTTGCGCATGTAGATGTTTAATATTTTTCACTGACTTGCTGAATGTATAAATGAATGAATTTCGGTTATCAATTTCAGGTAGACTTCTCTGACTTCCCTAATTGGCTAGAGCAAGGGCTCTTAATAATTTAGTGCCATGGACATGTCAGAGTATATTTTTCTAAAGTTTAAGAATATGATTATCATAAAATATTGAATGAACACCTGTCAAAACACATTCAAATCATTAATGAGGTAAGTAGCAGGAAGTTTAAGTTGGTTCAAAGGAACAGGAGTGGTATTGTTATTGGAAACACAATACTGAGTATGTTTGCTGTTTAGATATAAAACTAGTTAATATTCTACAAAGCAATAAAACCATAATTTGGTGGGTTATATTTTACTGAAAGAAAATGCCAGATAGAAACACATAAGTTAATAAGCAAAATCACATAGTCTGAGTCTTTGATCAATAGTAGATAATGATTTTTTTAAAAGATTTTATTTATTTATTTTGAGAGAGAGAGAACGCACACACGCGTGTATGCATGAGAGGGTGGGGGAGGGGCAGAGGAAGAGAAAGAATCTCAAGCAGACTCCACACTGATCGTGGAGCCTGACTCAGCGCTCCATCCCAGGACCCTGAAATCGTGATCTGAACCAAAATCAAGAGTCCGACACTTAACCGACTGAGCCACCCAGACGCCTCTGTATTAGATAATGATTTAAACAGCAGCATTACTGATTCCCCTAGATAATGAAATATTCCTTAGGTTGATTTGTTATATCTGTTAGTCATACTTTGGATAATTTTTCTTAAGAGTCCTTCTTTTATGATCATAAGTAATCTTCAAAGATCATTCCTAATCCTAAAATGGCTAGTTTCATTGTGCTTTGATCTGATTATTTACATAGATGCACTGAGAAGTGTTAATTAATACAAGCCTCATAGAGCATACAGAGTTAGGCAAATTAGTGCTAGAAAATTAACTTTGTTTGGAAATTTCATAAGGAATATAGCATTGGACTTTTTTAAAAGATTTTATTTATTTATTCATGAGAGAGAGAGAGAGGCAGAGGCAGAGGGAGAAGCAGGCTCCCCTCAGAGCAGGGAGCCTGATGTGGGACTCGATCCCAGGACCCTGGGACCATGACCTGAGCTAAAGGCAGACACTTAACTCCCTAGCCACCCAGGTGCCCCAGGATTGGACTTTTAAACTGCTCCTTGTTTGCTCTTTTATTTCAACTCTAAAAAACCCCATACATATATATGTGTGTGTGTGTGTGTGTGTGTATAAATATATAAAGTGTAATTTTACTCATCCATAAAAAAGAATGAAATCTTGCCATTTGCAATGACATGGATGTCAGGGAAAGATAAATACCATATGATTTCACTCATATGTGGAATTTAAGAAACAAAACAAATGAGAAAGAGGGGGAAAAAAGAGTAGTAAACCAAGAAACAGACTCTTAATTAAAGAGAACAAACTGATGGTTACCAAAGAGGAGGTGGCTGGGGGGATGGGTGAAATAGGTGGTGGGGATTAAGGAGGGCACTTGCTGTGACAATTTATGGAAGTGTTGAATCACTATATTGTACAGCTGAAACTAATATTACACTGTATGTTAACTAACTGGGATTTAAATAAAAATTTTAAGTCTCTTTATATAAGATTTCTTGCAATTTCTATAAATTTTGGTGCATTCTTTCCTCTTTGAAATTGCCCAAATAATCTGAGATCTCTGACCTATCAGGAAATGATCTTTCTTGTTAGTTGTGGGACTGGCATCTTGTAATTCATATGATAATTGCCAGTCCAACTTGGTATGAGAGTGTTATGAATATCAGTTCCATACTTATGCCTTAACGGTTAGTTTCTGAGGCTTATTATTAAGTGTAGTACTTTATTATGACCTTGATTCCACCATCAATTTGTCAAATGTGTCCTGGTAAAAAAGAATGATGGATTCTTATTGAACCTATGAAATAAATGCATTACCATGAATAGTAAGAAGACTCTAATAAAAGCATCTATTTCTGAATTCTGAGAGGTCAGTGAGATCAGATATCATATTTTAAATGTCTCACTTCAGTTTACAAAAGCATAATCTACTAACTTGAAGGTTATAGATTAATAAGGAAGGAAAAGTCTTTCTCACAAATCCATCAGAAAATAGACCTCTAAAAATAGTACTAAGAGTATGCCAAGAGAGATAACCACAATTAAATAGGCCTCATTAATGTATCTGATTCTATAAAATTAATTCCTGTTCTTCTGGATATGTTTTCTTGAAATCTTCTGCTTTTGGACTAAAATGATTCCTGATAATCATAATTCAGTTCTCTGGGCAGCCTGCAAATTGTCTGAGTAATGTTCACTTAAACTCCAAAGTCTGTAACCATGAGTCTATTTCTAGAACGATTACTTGGTACAATCCTTTCAATGAGTCTCTGAGACTGACTCATTCTTTGCATGCAGTGTGTAGCAGAGCCTTTAAGAAAACACGAAAGGAAAGAAGAAAGTTGATGATGACTGATGAATGGAAGTAATTAACTTATTAGAAAATGAGGCGAGATCACAAAATGGTCAGACTATAAAACTAGATTCCATTCAGTGATGCAGCAAATGGAAAATAACCTACCTTGTGCAAACTAGATTCGTGTACGCATGTTCCGAGTCTTAATGCCCAACACGTTCTATAACATCTCTTTTTATTTAACCCCTTTGAACATCACTCCTACTTCAACTCCATCCTGCCATCCTAAACTGGCTTACTGCCACTACTGTTAAAATAGAATAGTGTGTAAAGGGCCTAGAATAGGCAAAATATTGAAAAAGAAGAAAAAAATTGAAGAAGTTAACCATCTTATTTCAAAGCTTGCTACAAAGTTACAGTAATCTAGACACTGCTATTGGCATAAGAATAGACATAAAGATGAATGGAACAGCATAAAGTCCAGAAATAGACCCATGCATAAATGATCCCCCCCGCATTGGTGTCAAGATGATTCAATGGAGAAAGCATTGTTTTTTCAGTAAATGGTGCTGGACCAATAAGATATCTATGTACAAAGGAAAAAGAACCTTGATCCATATAAAACTTGAAATGACTCATAGACTTAAATGAAAAAGCTAAAACTATAAAATTTCCAGAGTAAAACATAGGGGAATCTTTGTGACCTTGGGTGAGGCAAAGTTTATGATCCATAAGAGAAAACATTGATAAATTCAACTTCACCAAGATGAAAAATTTTGTTCTTGGGAAGGCATCATTAAGAAAATGAAAACACAAGCTGGGAGATTTGACTAGGAGAAAGTATTTGAAGATTATATATCTGTTAAAGAACTTGTGTGCAGAATATACAAAGAACTCTTACAAGTAAATCTACTAACTCGAAGGTTAGATATAGATTAATCAGAAAGGAAAAGGCTTTTTCACAAATCCATCAGAAAATAATAAGAAAACAAACCCAATTAGAAATCTGTTCAAGGATTTGAATAGATACATCACCAAAGAAAATATATGGATGGCCATAGGCACATGAAAAGATGCCCAGGATAACTGGTCATTAGGGAAACTCAAATCATACCTACTACAATGGCTAAATATCTAAAACAGACAATACCAGGATGGGTGAGGATGTGGAGAAACTGGAATCTCCTGTCAAAAACTGAAAGGCCTGAGATTTTACCCTACTTGCAAGCTAACAAGTTAGCCCTCCACCTTTTGTGGATGCTGGCAGAAGATACAAGACTCCTGACTCTGACACAAAAGACAGTTTGTTACAACAGCAGTAGCCAGAGTATTATTTTCTTGCGCCAGCTCTCTCAGTCCTAATTCCCATAGAGTGATGCGATGAGAGCCAGGTGAATAGTCTGTGTGCCATGATTTTTGTTGTTGTTATTTATTTATTTATTTCAGAGAGAGCTTGTGTTCTGGCGGGGCGGGAGGCGGAGAAGGGGCAGAGGGAGAAAATCTTCAAACGGACTCCCTGCTGAGCATGGAGCCCAGTGAGATCATGACCTGAGCTAAAACCGAGTCAGATGCTGAACCGACTGAACCACACAGGTGCCCCTTGTTTTTGTTAAATCATACCTGAAGACCCCTAAGCTTAGGAAATATAAATCTTTTATAAAGGGCTGCAAGCAAATCTGCTGACCTTTGCCCCAGAGGGAGATATTATTTTTATTATACTAGAGTGTAAACATTCTCTTGGCTTTTTCAAGGCTGTTCACTATACAAACACACTTTAAAAAGATAGTCTGAAACAAAAGAGCAGTTAATTCTGCTGGCAAATGTGCAGAAATATGAAAGACACATAACACTTGTCTCCTAGCACCCTCAAACATTACTGGTGAAAATGTAAAATGGTACAGACACTTTAGAGAAATTTGGCAGTTTTTTTTTTTTAATTTGGCAGTAAACATATACTTACCATACAATTTGGTGAGTCTATTCCAAGGTATTTACTTAAAAAAAAAAAATTCAGGTACACCTGGGTGGCTCAGTCGCTGGGCATCTGACTTTGGCTCAGGTCATGATCTCAGGGTCCTGGGATCGAGCCCCGCATCGGGCTCCCTGCTCAGTGGGAAGCCTGCTTCTCCCTCTCCCACTCCCCCTGCTTGTGTTCCCTCTCTCGCTGTCTCTCTCTCTGTCAAATAAATAAAATCTTTAAAAAAAAACATATTCAGACAAAGACTTCTATGAATATGTGAACATTATTCATAATAGCCCCAGATTATAACTCAACAAAGCTGTTTTTTTTTTGTTTTGTTTTGTTTTGTTTTAAGGCACAGAAAAAATACAGCAGTGTGTCTAAGAGTTCCCAGTTCCCTCCGTAGCATCAGCTTTAAGGTATTTACTCTATTTAAATGGTTCTCAGCCCTCACTTTGCTTCAGAATCATCTGGAGAGCTTTTTAAAAAATACTAGCACAATACAAGCAATCCCCAATTCCAAGATTTTGATCCAATCAGCTTGAATAGAGTATTCTTTTGTTTGTTCCTAGTTGATTCTAATGGGCAGCCAAAGTTGAGAAAAAAATACTGCACTAGTTTTCTAGAATAATTTTGAGGCCATTTTGGGAGTCAGTGTTGCTGGCACCTGTGATCACGCCAACCTGCAGGGAAACCCGTAGAAAGCAATTGAAGAGAACATTTTCTCTACCTATTCAGTAAAGCTGCAGTTCTCAGCACAGGTTAGGGTTTAGAGGGTGGTTTCCAACATTCTTTGGGGGGTTTTCCCAAATATGTGTGCTTGGGGTGTCGTTGTATCCCCACTCCATACTGGAAATTCCTTGCTACTTCTCACCTCTCTCCACCCAGATTTCACGGCCGCATACTGCTGGGTGGTTAAAGTTTCTTTTACCTTTTAGGGGAAAAGAAAAAGAGGAATTAAGGTAGACCCTATGACTTCAATATGTACAGAATGTATGTACCTTACGTCCTGAAAGATAGACATGGCTACTTCATATTAACTCTTTCTTTTCAAATTTTATTTTCTTAATTAAAATAGCAAATTACAGATATATTGATACTTGTTTTAACTAGGAAAATATTCAAAGTTATATAAATAAAAAGTTAAAATTCACCCCCACCCTCCTTATTCTTTTTTCCCTTTTTTCCCCTTTTTTTATAGTTATGTTAATCACCATACATTACATCATTAGTTTTTGATGTAGTGTTCCATGATTCATTGCACCCTCCTCATTCTTATCCCGTGGTAACTACTATAAAAGGACTAGTTCTTTTCCTTCCACAATGCCTATTATGCTCACACAAACATGAAAAATCATAAATAAATTGTGTACTGTTATTGCTTTTTGTAATGATTCACCTTAAATATGATCAATATGTATTTCTGATCTCTCTCTAATGATCTCTCTCTATATAATCTTTCCTTTAAATAATTCCATAATAGAATGACTGTACCAAAATTTATCCATATATTTTATCTTTGATACTTGAATGTTCCCTTGTTTTTGTCATTACAAATTTGCTACATTAAATGTCACTAGATACATGGCCTTAAATGTTGGCACTTTTATTTTTATTGGATAGATCCCCCAGGTGGGATTATTCTATCAAAAGTGTGTTTGTGTGTGTGTGTGTGTGTGTGTGTGTGTGTATTAGATTTAAAGATATTGTCAAATCTTTTTTAAAAGATTACAGCAGCTTACACTGTATTTCTGTTTTTTTGTTTTTGTTTTTGTTTTTTAGAGAGGGAGAGGAGGGGGAGGGGCAGAGAGAGAGAGGGAGGGAGAGAATCCCAAGCAGTCTCCACGCCCAGCAGGGAACTCCACGCGGGGCTTATCCCCCAACCCCGATATCATGACCTGAGCCGAAATCAAGAGCTGGCTCTCAACCAACTATGCCACCCAGGCACCTCAACTTGGACTGTATTTTTAATATTTGCCAGTTTGAACAGGGCTTAAGATAATTATCCTGTTAATGGCTTGTAACTCTCACTGTGCATTTCCTTTTCCTTGACTACCAGGGAGGATGAGCAGCTATTCCTATGCTTGTTGAGTATGTGGGTTTCTTCTCTAAATTTCCTTAGCATAAGACTTTATTTTTCTCTTAGGTTCCTTTTTTCTTACCACCTTATACAAGACTTTTAATAATAGGGAATTTATACCTTTACCTATCGTATCTGTTGCAGTATTTTTTGCCCCCAGTCACTTGCCTTTAACTTTGTGGTGTTTTCCTTTTTTTTTTTTTGAGAGAGAAAGAATCTTAAGCAGGCTCCATGCCCAGTGCTGAGCCCAACACAGGGTTGGATCTCATGACCCTGAGATCATAACCTGAGCCAAAATCAAGAGTTGGACACTTAACCCATTGAGCCACTCAGGAACCCCTTCCTTATGACTTTTAAATCTCTTGTCTTATAGAGGAAGACTTTTCCCATCTGGAGATATGAAATTTTCCAACATATTATTCTAGTGTTTCTATGGGTTTGAAATTTATTTTGAAAATTTTAAAAATTTCATCTGGTCTTTCCATTTGTATAGAGCATGAGGTAGAGATCTACCCTTTTCTTCCAGAAGTGTGACTAATTATGTTAGCATACATCGTTATTGAACTCATTCTACACTTCATGAAATTATCTTGTTTGTCATGTATTAAATTCCTAATATGCTTTTTTGGATGTTCTACTTTGTTTCTTCTTCTGTCTGCCTCAAACTGTTTTGATTACTGCGATTTTATGTTATTATTAATTCAATATTCTTATGACACTGAACTATCATTTTTAAGTCTGACAGAGGATAAATATACTTATTTTTACTTGCATTTTTATCATAGTTGGAGTCATTATGTAACATTTAAAGTGTTTCTAAGGGCTTCTGTTGTTTTATGCTAAATTATTATGCAAATACAGGAACGTCCTTTTAAGTTAAACTGCCCTCTAAAGCCAGCAGGGGGAGTACAAGGCACTGTTTTACTGGTGAGGAATTAAAAATCATTTAGAAATATATCCTTTTACTGACTTATGGAATAAATTAAAGAATTCAAAATATGTATTCCATCAAATATTTTCTTTGATCAAAATTTACACCTACTTAATCAAAACTTGCCTAAATATTTATAGGTCCTCCGTAAGTCACATAATTTAGAGAAGAACCTAAATTTCCTTTTGAGGGAGAGGAAGATTTGGCACAAGTTTGTGAATATAATGAGGATAACATAAAATTGAAATAATATATGGAGTATAGTTAATGGGATTCCGACTTATTTTTGAAAATCAAACAAAAAAATCCCGAGAAAATGACAATAGATTAGTTAATAAATGCTTATTATTTTGTCGCTTATTTTTGATCACACGAACACCGTTTTCTAACGCTTGAATGTACATATAAACAGTTGGAAGTTTTGCATGAATAACACTTCTAAACATTTTTGAAGTGCTTATTTTTTTAAAATGCAAGAAATTATAAAACATTGCAAACATGATAACCTAAAAAGGGGTTGACATTTTAGTAGGAACTTATAAATAGGCTAATTTATATTGGATATTTTGCAAACGCTGGTTTATTCCAATGGAAGTTTTTGTCTGCAGCCTGCTGCTCTATGATAGTTATAAATATCAGAATGATGGAGACTGCCATGAAGCAGAAAATGCTTCAGTGAACCTCTCAGTAGCAGTAATTCAATCAAGCAAAGGTTGCAAAAGCCCTGTGGGCCACTTGTTATGCGATAGCAGAAGTAGACCTGATTTTGTTGTATCAAATATTTTTAAGCCAGGAAGCTTAGTGTTAAATTTAATGCTCTATCAGGGTAACTCTATTACCCTGAGTTTGATGTATCCATTTCATTTTGTTCCACATTTTGTTCTGTTTGTTGTCAATATATATTACCTGCTCTGTGTGTGTGTTTGTTTACGCAAGATGGTAAGTTATAAATAAAATTAAATATTTAAAAGTACAATAAGGTGTTGTTAGAATAATTTTATTTTAAAGCTAATATATCTCAAATATATATACTTTTTAGCACAGCTAGAATTAAATTTTTTTTTAAAGATTTTATTTATTTATTTGAGAGAGCGAGAATGAGAGAGAGTACATGAGAGGGGGGAGGGTCAGAGGGAGAAGCAGGCTCCTCGCTGAGCCGGGAGCCCGATGTGGGACTTGATCCCGGGACTCCAGGATCATGACCTGAGCCGAAGGCAGTTGCTTAACCAACTGAGCCACCCAGGCGCCCTAGAATTAAATTTTGAAATAAATATCTAGAGTGATATATTTTAACTATTATCATTGCTGAATTTTCTACACTTCTATTTTCAAAATATTTTACCCAAGATGAGCATTTAAATTTTTAATTTTTCAAGAAACACAAATTTAACTACTTTTGAGTTTCTAGTTATCTTTTATGAAAAGTTATATAAGTATCTTGGCAAAATATACTCAGTTGAAAATAGGTTTATAAAACAACTAGGAAAAATATGCTTGATTATCCATCTTTTCTTGGAGATAGTAAATAATTGAGTATTACCTCAAAGTGAATCAAAGAAAGAAGTGGGTATATTTTATTACATAAACTTAAAAATATTTATGCATATCAAAATAAACATAATCAAACTTAAAAGGCAAGCTCCAAATGGGGAAAAAATGTACCATATGTAAAAGATTATAGAACACAGCTCAATATTAAAAAGAGCATACATTTCAAAATGTAGGCATTTCTTAAAAATACAAATGATTACTAGATATACAAAAAAAACCAACCCATTCTCATCAGCAAATTTCAACAATGAAGTTTTTTTTTTCCTTTCAACATGGCAGTTAAAAATAATAATATATAGTGTTTTAATTTGGGGAAGTCATTACACACATTTCCAGTGAGTATCTAATCTGATGTAATTTTCAGGCAGATGATATTTATCAAGAGGTTTAAAAATATCTGTGCACTTTGACTTGGTAATTCCATTCCTAGAAATTTATCCTAAAGATATATTCAGAAATTGGCACTTTACATTCATTCTTTCCTTTGCCGGGAAGCTCTTTCTGGGATAACCATGTGGATGCTCCCTCGCTGGCTTCTCATCCATCTTCAGCAGTCAACTATTCAGTAAGACCTCCCCTAACCACCCTATTTAAATAGCAAATCCCACTTTTCCATCTGAAACTCTCTTATTTTATTCTTTTTTCTTTATTCCATCGCATGTAACATCTTCCAACATATCCTCTAATTTACATATTTATCATGTGTTCATTGGAACTTCAATAGGACTGAAATCTTTGTCTTGTCCCCTGATGTCTTGTACCTCCCATTATCTGCAAGAGTATCTGGCATATAGTAGGTGTTTAAGAAATATTTATTGAATGAATGAATGAATGTCAAGGATTCTAGCATTATTTATGATAGCAAAAGAAAAATAATGGCAAAAATTCCTCTAGGAATGGTTACATAAATCATGGTCAAGTGTGCTTGCTAGTTTCCTGGAGTGGTCCTAACAAATTACCACCAACTGGGTGGTTTAAAACAACAGAAATTTATTCGCTCACAGTTCTGGAGACCAAGAGCCTGAAATCAAGGTTTGGGTAGCATTTTGGAGACTCTGAGGGAGAATCTAGTCCATACTTCCTAACCTGCAGTGTATGCTGGCAGTTACTGGTGCATCACTATGATGCATTCTTCGCATTACCTCTCTGTCTTCTTTCCTTCTATTCTCTTAAAAAGACATTTGTCATTGGACTTAGGGCCCATCCTAATCCAGGATGATCTCATTTCAAAATTCTTTTTTAAAAAAGATTTTATTTATTTATTTGTGAGACAGAGAAAAAGCACAAACAGGGGGAGGGGCAGGCAGAGGGAGAAGCAGGCTCCCCGCTGAGCAAGGAGCCCAACACAGGGCTCAATCCCAAGACCCTAGGATCGTGACCTGAGCCGAAGGCAGATGCTTAACCAACTGAACCACCCAGGTGTCCTCTTTTCAAAATTCTTATTTGCATCTTCAAAGAAACTTATTAAATAAGATCGCATTCACAGGTTCCAGGAGAAGATATCTTTTGTGGGGGGGGTCACCATTCACCTGACTATAGTACATTACATTGTTACAGTGCTATTAAAAATCGCAGGTTATACATGTCTTTCTCTGATTGACTTATTTCGCTCAGCATAACACTCTCCAGGAATTCTTAATCTCAGGAAACAAACTGAGGGTTGCTGGAGTGGTGGGGGGTGGGAGGGATGGGGCGGCTAGGTGATAGACATTGGGGAGGGTATGTGCTATGGTGAGCGCTGTGAATTGTGCAAGAATGTTGAATCACAGACCTGCACCTCTGAAACAAATAATACATTATATGTTAAAAAAAAAAAAAAAAAAGAAGAAAGCAGGAGAGGAAGAATGAAGGTGGGGGAATAGGAGGGGGAGATGAACCATGAGAGACGATGGACTCTGAAAAACAAACTGAGGGTTCTAGAGGGGAGGGGGGTGGGAGGATGGGTTAGCCTGGTGATGGGTATTAAGGAGGGCACGTACTGAATGGAGCACTGGGTGTTATACGCAAACAATGAATCATGGAACACTACATCAAAAACTAATGATGTAATGTATGGTGATTAACATAACATAATAAAAAAATAATAAAAAAATAAAAATTGTAGGTTAGTTATGGGTTAAAATCTTGAAAAATGTTCATGACATAATGTTAAGAAAGGATGATGACAACTATGTTTATTTATGTATGTGTATAAATATATAGCTAAACACACTCACGCACTGAGTAAACATAATTTTACTTAAATTTGTGAATTAAAAAAGCTCAGGAGAAAATACGTCAAAACATGAGAGAAAATTTAATGCTGGGATGCTGGTTGACAGGAATACAAGTGGTTTTTTTTTCCTCTTCAAGATTTCCACAGTTTTCCAAAATTCCTACAAAGAAAATATATTTTAATTTTTATATTTA
This sequence comes from Neomonachus schauinslandi, assembly GCF_002201575.2. Classification (NCBI taxonomy): domain Eukaryota; kingdom Metazoa; phylum Chordata; class Mammalia; order Carnivora; family Phocidae; genus Neomonachus; species Neomonachus schauinslandi. The sequence goes on from NC_058407.1 coordinate 36,607,606, forward strand.
TAATTCTCTTATTGTGAGAAAAATAAAAATTAAATAGAAACAGCCCTTATAAATGATTTATTGTGAAAGTAAGAAAAATTAAGTTTCAAAATGACGTAGTGATGAATCCTCTCTTTTATATCTAACACCATTAGGTTTATCCTCATAAAATTTTTATGTCAATCTGCTCAGGAAGATGTGTACTCATTTGTCCCTAGAGATTTTCTAGAAAAGATAAGAGAACAGTTTTGTTGGAAAGCTTAGAAATGTACCTTTCTGAGAACAAGGGAGTGGAATTAATGAACTCTTAAGACTCCCTTGTCGTCTTAAGATTTTGTCAGTTTTAACATATTGCATATTATATGATTTATCAAAGGCATGTAGACTAGGAAGTTCTCATTTTTTTCTTGATGTTTTTTGTTTTGCTTGCCTTTAAGATTTGACACTCTCATGCTCACTTTTTTAGATTCTGCCACTTATCCTTGTCATTAACTAATTAATTAAACAATTAGAGGAGTATTCCTTGAGCGCTCCTTATGTCCCAAGCATTGTAACCAGTTAGAATTTGGTGGAATATCAACCCTGAGTTGGGAAGCAGGTGCTTAAACAGGGGGCTTGTGTTTGGGCTATCCAAATAACTGACATCCCCTACATGCCAGCTTCATGGCACATACATGGCCACTTCCTCTGAGCACAATGGGCTTCACGAGAAGTTCTGGTTAGGAGCCTCGGAGGGAAATGCTGCAAATATGACTGTCACAGAGATTCCTGGGGTCTTATCCTCATTTACTTGCATTTTGCTTGACTGGTGTTGGTTCAAAACATCAAGAATTTCCCAGGTGAAATCTGAAACCTGTCCGTACAGGAAAGGCAAGGAGAGACGGAAGAAAGAAGCAGGCTCTCCAGATTGGCAGGTGGCAGTCTTTTTTTTTTTTTTAAGATTTTATTTATTTATTTATTTGACACAGAGAGAGAGACAGCAAGAGAGGGAACACAAACAGGGGGAGTGGGAGAGGGAGAAGCAGGCCTCCCGCTGAGCAGGGAGCCCGATGCAGGACTCGATCCCAGGACCCTGGGATCATGACCCGAGCCGAAGGCAGACGCTTAACGACTGAGCCACCCAGGCGCCCAGGTGGCAGTCTTAATAAGCAAGGGAACTTACATACGAAGCTTGTCTTGGGTGGCCTCAAGACAAGGAGATCTCTGCACAAGCCTGCCAGTTTATGTAGAGGCTTAACTAGGTTTAATCAGGTCTAGATGGTCTCAACAACGCATTGCTCTCTCAAGGTTGCATCCTTGAATGGCTCTAGTTATGGGAATGGTTGGGCAGCATGTACATTCCAAGGACAGGAGAAGAGGTGAGGAGCACCTGATTGTCTAGGTCCAGCTTGGAGTCAACTGGTGGTCACATCCTCTAGATGACCTCCTCCAACAACTGGGGTCCTATGTGGAAAAACCTGTGTAGAAGCATATTCTCCAAGGTAATTGGCCATGTCCTTTATATAATTCTGGGAGGAGATTAAAGATAAAGAATTAAAAAATTAGTAAATGATTCTCTTTGTAATATTTTAATTCTAATGGTTAAATGCTATTTTATGCACTTGGTAATGTTTGATTAGTGATATATATGTAAGAGATTTCTCTGAGGCATGGAGTGCAAACAATCAAATATACTTAAACATAATTTTGTATTTATTAATAAACATGAATTCATTGAAGTAAGGAAAAACGTGGTTTGAAAACTTACCTATATTATTGGAGGCACAGGTGAAAGCAATTCCTAAACTTAACTAATTATTCTGTCCTGCTGTGGGCACTTGCCACTCATAGGCCTTTTAGCACCAACATGAACACTTCCATTTGAATCTCCTTTAAAAGATGATCACTCCTGGTATTTAGCAACCCTTTCCATCATTTGGAAAATCCATCTAGTGTACCTCTAGGGAAATCTACTGGATTGCTTCTCAATTAGCTTTCTAAGTCCGTTTCTCCAAAAGCCATTTAGCACATCATTGATCCCCAGAAACTACTTGTATCAAATCACATTTAAACTGGTAAAAAGAGCCACTTCCTTTGTCCTGCATGGGATGCCGAGTACAACTCTATTTATGACCACCTAGGGTTTTGGGGATCGCATGCCTCAGCCTTCCCATGTATGTCAGTCACGCATGGTGAAAACAAGAAGTCTCTGCTAATGTTCTGGCTTGAGCTCACTCTCTGGTTCTTCCATTCACCTTTGGTAATATTTGTAAATTATAGAAGGGAAGGTTAAAGTTTAAGATAGATAACGTAAATGTTTTTGCTGCAATCTCTGATGGCTTCTGGAGGTAGACAATCATCTAGGAGAAGGAAGAATGACGAGACCAAGCCTCTGACTTATTTCCAGGGTCAGGTTTTCCAAGGGTTAGATTTTTTTGTAGGTTAATTTTAGATGAAGCGTGATTGTTTCTACCCAGCGATTGAGAATGGTGAACTATATCCTGGATGAAACACTTTTACGTCAGGGCTATTCCATATTCATTTATAATATTCGTCATGTGCTTGACATATCAAAGAATTTTAATAAAATTTTCTTCAATGCACCTAAGTTCAAGTCCCAGCTATATCACATAAACCTAGGCCAGCCATTTATGGTCCCTGAAGCTCTTTTTTTCTAATTTTTAAAACAGATTTAAAAACTTGCTATTCCTTCAGATGGGAGGGGGAAAAAACCAGGTGAATATTAGTAAGTGGATTTTGAAGCTACGATTTTGTGTGGAAAACCAGTTATTGCTATGTACATATGCTAAAAGTGTTTACAGATCCTGCAAAGCTGAAGTTATGAGGTGAAGTTAAGAGGTGGTTGGAATACTCAATTTGAGTCCTGAAAACGGATGTAGATGTATTATATTTGTCATTTTACCCAATTTAACTGTTCTTCATAGCACTTATATCACATATTTTTCTTTTGTCTTAGAATTTTATTTTTCTAACTAGTTAATAACATTTACTGAAGTAGAGACCTTGCCTGTCATGTTCTCAGCTGAATTCCAAGCACTTAAAGTCTGGTACTCAGTAGACATTCAATTATTTTTAAAATAAATCAATACCACCACATTGCAGAGAACCAGTCATCACTGGATGACTGTCTGCTAATGTTTATGGCTAGCTAGTGTGTTTGAATCTAGTGGAGACTAGAGACTACAAGTGATAAAGAATCACAATTTTAATGTCTTATGTAAATAGAAAAGAAAAATATTTTAAAATGACTATGTAGACAAGCATGTTTTGCCACTGAAAATTAGGGGATTGCGCAAGAACATATAATTATTAAATCACTATCTTATGGGAAGCAGTATGTGTTTTACTTCAGATCATTAAACTTAACCTTTGTGTAATTAATATCGCACTCTTATTTATGTTACATTTTCTGAGAAACAGATTTCAGTATTTGTTTGATATTTAAAAGCATTATTGGCTCTCCTACTAAGAGAAAACATTTTTGAATGGAATCTAATAAATATATAACAAAATCTTATCTTTAATCAGCATATCCAAATATTGTTTCATGTTTATTCAAGCATGCACTAAAGTAGTTGGCATATTTTTGGCAGTTCTGGTCAAATTACTTCATCTTTTCAGAAATGTTTAAACCAAACTGACAGTTTGGACTACCTGACAGCTTCTATCCATGATTGTCTAATTTTTTTCACAATGTGAACCAAATGATTTTCTTGCTTATAAAACTAATCAAAAAACTGTTGTCTCCCAGAATTGTTACTTTGCAACTGGACAATGTATGGAAACATTACAGTTACACTTAAGGACACGTATAGTTGATATGAAGTGTTCCTGGATGTACCATGTTATGGACTTTAGAAACTTTTTCTTTTTTAAGTTTTTATTTAAATTCCAGTTAACATACAGTGTAATATTAGTTTCAGGTGTACAATACAATTCAACACTTCCATACATCACTCAGTGCTCATCACAAGTGCCCACCTTAATCCCCATCACCTATTTCACCCATTCCCCCACCCACCTCCCCTCTGGTAACCATCAGTTTGTCCTCTATAATTAAGAGTTTATTTCTTGGTTTGCCTCTCTCTCTCTTTTTTTAAGCTTTATCTTCTATTTTTCTGTCTCAATATCATTATATATTCTAATAATTTGTTCTCTGGCTGATATGAATTTCAATAATTTAAATTTTAGATGAAAGTTGTTGATTATTTGGCACTTTCTCAGCTCTTAAAAAAGGATCTTACAGTTTTTTGTTTCTGTTTTGGCAAAAAACTTAAAAACTGACAATTTGTTTTCATTAGTGCCCATTTAGATAAATGGGATTCCATTTTTTAATTTAGAGAAAAAGATTCAAATTCTCTAATACCATTATCTTCCTTTTTCTAATATTGTGATAGTAATTCCAAGCCTAAAATAAATTTCTCTATCAGTATGTTATATGCAGGGGGAAAAAAATGTAAGACCCACTAATGTGAGAAACTACTTCTGTGTATCATGTTAGACTCTATATTGTATTTTATTTGACAGAGAAATATTAAGGAACTAATAAGTATCTTTGCCTTAATTAAAATTCTGTTGATTGCAAACAACAGAAATCAATTTGAGTGAATTTAGGAAAAACCAGAAATTTGATGATAGACATTGACTTATCCAATGGAAAAAGGCAACTAGGGCTCTCCAATGACTAGAGGCAAGATCAGAAAAGCCAACAGGACTCTGAGCTACAATCTGTCATTTTTCTTTTTTTTTACTGTGAATATCTCCAGGCTAGGACCCTGGAGAAGCAGAAGTCAGTCTACAAAGAAAGAAAGAGCAAGGCAGATATTCACAGTAAAAAAAAAGAAAAATGGCAGATTGAACCTCTGAAACAAATAATACATTATATGTTAAAAAAAAAAAGAAGAAGAAGATAGCAGGAAGGGAAAAATGAAGGGGGGAGGGAATGGAGGGGAGACGAACCATGAGAGACTATGGACTCTGAGAAACAAACTGAGGGTTCTAGAGGGGAGGGGGGTGGGAGGATGTGTTAGCCTGGTGATGGGTATTAAAGAGGGCACGTACTGAATGGAGCACTGGGTGTTATACGCAAACAGTGAATCATGGAACACTACATCAAAAACTAATGATGTAATGTATGGTGATTAACATAACAATAAAAAAATAAAATAAAATAAATTGTTCCATCTATTTTATTTGGCTATTTCTGACCTTCAATTCCAAGTTGTTGGTAAAAGCTTTATTTATTAATTTGGCTTTGACATTGTGGTAATCATCATGCTATTCACCACATATTTCTATCATCTTTCTACTTCGCAAGCATGACATAGGATTGTACTTCCTAGCTCTGTTGTAGTTGGGCGATACCATGTGATTTATTCTGGTCAATGAGGTGTGAGCAATAGTGATATGTGTCCTTTAAAAACCAGTAACAAACTCTCTAGAGTGTTCTTTTCCTCTGCCTTGATGATCAGCATGTTATAGTTAATAGATACTTCACCAGCTTAAGTTCCTGAATGAAGATACACCAGATTAGGGTTCCCATGCATCCCTCAATGGAGCAAGAAATAAACATTTATTGTTTTAAGTCACTGAGATGTTGAGTTTCTTTGTTATCTCAGCATAGCCAAACCTGTCTTGACTAATATATGAATATATTTGGAATTGTATTCGATTTGTAATATTTTTAGATCTGACCTGTTATTTAAAACTCCTCCCTAGGCCCCTGCTTCATTCCTGTTTGCCCTGCACTCACACTGTTTGTCTGCCCTGGCTTAGTACCCATTTTATTCTGTCATGTTGTGCTGCTGTTGTAAGAATTCTCAGAGGATATATAGACATGGCATTAAAGTGTGCTGGAATGAACACTGGCTTAGGAGTTAGAAGACATATATTCTCTTACCTTTTATTCGGCTATATGACCATGCAGAATTTTATAATTTTGATACTCAGTTTCTTCATATGAAAATGAATAGATTATACATTACCTACCTCAATTATAATATGTAAAGAGTAAAGCATTGCATTATATAAATGCAAGTTATTGGTATGTATCTATCTATCATCTCTATATAAATTGCTTAGGTGTGGGCACCTGGGTGGCTCAGTTGGTTAGGCGACTGCCTTTGGCTCAGGTCATGATCCTGGAGTCCCGGGATCGAGTCCCGGGATCGAGTCCCGCATCGGGCTCCCTGCTCGGCAGGGAGTCTGCTTCTCCCTCTGACCCTCCCCCCTCTCATGTGCTCTCTCTCATTCTCTCTCTCTCAAATAAATAAATAAAATTAAAAAAAAATAAATTGCTTAGGTGTATTTCCTAGGGTATAGCTGTATGATTTCACTTGCTCAATTTAGCCAATGAATATGCAAGTGTATAAGATCATAAATATGGAAAATGACATGTAATAAATGAGTTGTGATTCCTTTTAAATATCTGTATTTCTTCTAAGCCTTTCTTAGTATTTCTTAAATTATGCTTCAATATAATGATAAAACCAAATAATAATAGTTACATAATTCTAGTTACATACTTTAAAACAGGATGCATCATGTCCAAGCAGTGATTTAACTCTATTGCCTCTCTTATGCCAATGGTAGCACTAAGTCTATACCCGTGTAGCTTTGTTTCTGGTTGCATAGTGGAATCTATCAATCATATGCACTGGTGTAAGATTTGAGAGGCAGAAGCAATCTCTGTGTCCCCTTGACTGTTAGTCTGTGAGAAATAAATTCCTGGAGAGGCAAGATCCTTCTACTGTTGCTTCTCAGGCTCTAGCCTCCAACTTCTGGTATTGAGGCATACAAGTAGAGGCAATAATGATGGCTTCTGAATTTCAGCATCCTGATGCTCCCTGCAGTCACAGTATATGCTCTTGAAATCAGTCATTTCAGTAGTGGATGCAGAAGTGGTAATTCCCCACTGGGCCAGTTCTATCCTATTCTCTATTTCTGGAGGCCCAGGGCAGAGCTTACTCCTTTAGCCTTCCAAGTGATTCTGTAAACTCCTAACCTGCATTTAATTTATTCTTACATAAAATATCTAGAGAAGTGGTTCCCAAACTTTAGTGTGCCTCAGAATGACCTGATGGACTTGTGAAAATACCGATTACCTGGCTCCATTCTCAGAATTTCTGAATTACTAGGCATGGGGGCAGAATCTAAGAATAGTGATATATAAGAAGTTCCCAGATTGCTGAATCAGAGACCACACTTTGAGAACCAGAGATCTAGAGTATTTTCTGTTTCTTACCCAGAATCTGTCATAAAATAAGCACTGCCCCTGAATGTGTCAAATAATCCAGGCCAGTCACAATTGTTTCTCAAAAGTTGAATAACTGGACTCATTAAGTGTTACCTTAATATTAACTATAGGTTAATATTAAGGTAATACTAATATTAATTAATGAATATTAATACTAATACCAGAATATTAACTGAACTTACAAAACTGTATATTAAGAGGTGTTAATAGAGATTTAATAATTAGTCAGATATGCTAGATCAGCTTATGTCATGCTGAGTATATATTTTTACATTTATTCTTTGGTATAAAGACTGAGTGATGTCATATAGTAACATTATCATATGGTCTCCCATGCAAGTACTAACCAGGCCCAACCCCGCTTAGCTTCCGAGACCAGACGAGATTGGGTGTGTTCAGGGTGATATGGCCCTAGACAACATTATCATATGGTAACATACTTTTTTCCCTCATCTGTGTGAATATCAGTTCAGTAAAGACAGGTAATACCTTTGTCATGATAGAGTTTTTCTATAAATTCTGCTTTGAAAATAAAAGCTTAAAGAGAACTATCATTTAGTATTAATCATCCTTTCATACTGCATATTTAGATAATCTTATTTTAAATTTTAGCTTAATCATCTATTTAACTTAATTTAGCCCAATACTTTTTACATAAAAGATTCTGAGGCCCAAAGACATAAACATTTAGAGAAAGAGTTGAAGGCAGGGGAGGAAGAGATGGTGGAGGAGTAGGAGACCCTATTCCAACTGGTCCTCTGAATTGAGCTGGATATCTACCAGACAACTCTGAACACCCATGAAATCAGCCTGAGATGTAAGAAGATGGATCTGGATCTCTACAAACAGAATATCGCAGGCAGTTGGTTTCGAGGTATGAAGTGGGGAGCCATGATTCTGCGGGCAGATATTGGAAGATAAACGGAAGGGGGAGGGAGCTGTGGGGATCATGCACCAGAAGTGAGCAATAGCCTCCTGTGCTGGGGACCAGGCACTGACTCACAGACTGGTAGTGGCGGGGAAAGGACTTTAGGGCAGCCCCCAGACTGAAACCTGGAGCGGCACGGCCACACATGCAAACTGGGGGCAGCTGGTGATTTTAGAAGCACAAAGGGCAGAGACATGGCCAGACCTGGAGGCGAGGACTGGGAGCGCTGCTGAGGGACGCACAACCCAGGATGCTGCAGTTTTTAGCAGCACAGACAGAAACAGAGATAGTGTGGCCTGGAGAGCTCACTGAAGAACAGACTACAATCTCTCTGCTCTGAGGCAGAGGGTTAGAAACGGTCTCTTCTGCTCTGACTCTCAGAAGAGATACAGAAAGCCACCAGGGAAAGCTGCCAGAGAACAAAAGCCCCAAAAAACCGGTTTTCACTGAGCCCATCCCCCCCCACAGGGGGCAGGGCAACTCTACCCAAACAGGGTTGCCTGAGTAACAGCATGTCCCCAGAAGACAGTCTGGAAGAACAAGAGGCCAACAACCCTAAAGTCCCTATAAAATAGGTGTATCTTGCTTGGGTTATGGTCAATAATTTGGACTCTGTACATTCCTTCAACCACCCCTCACCAGAATGACTAGGAGAAGGAACCCCTAAAATAGGAAAGACTCAGAGACTGTGACTTCTGCCACAGATTTACAAATGGATACAGATATAACCAAGATGTCTGAAATGGACTTCAGGGTAACAGTTATGAAGACGATAGCTAGAATGGAGAAATCAATTAATGGCAACATAGAGTCTCTAAGGGCAGAAATGAAAGCTGAGCTGGCAGAACTTAAAAATGCTATCAATGAGAGCCAATCTAATCTAGATAATCTAACAACTAGGGTAAGCGAGGCAGAAGAATGAATTAGTGATCTAGAAGACCAATTGATAGAAAAGAAGGAAAAAAGGAGGAGGCCAGGGAGAAACAGCTCAAAATCCATGAAAACAGAATTAGAGAAATAAGTGACACCATGAAACGTTCCAATGTCAGAATTATTGGGATCCCTGTGAGGGTGGAGAGAGAGAGAGGACTAGAAGATATATTTGAGCAAATCGTAGCTGAGAACTTCCCTAATCTGGGGAATGAAACAAACATTCGTGTCCTAGAGGCAGAGGGACCCTTCCCAAGAACAAGGAAAACAGGCCAACATCCCGGTATGTAATAGTAAAACTCGCAAATCTTAGAACAAGGAAACATCTTAAAGGCAGTTAGGGGAAAGACATTCCTTACGTACAGAGGGAGGAACATCAGAATAACGTCAGACCTATCCACAGAGACCTGGCAAGCCAGAAAGGCCTGGCAAGACATCCTCAGGGTACTAAATGAGAAGAACATGCAGCCAAGAATACTTTATTGGGCAAGGCTGTCATTTAGAATGGATGGAGAGATGCAGAGCTTCCAAGACCGGCAGAAACTGAAAGAATATGTGACCACTAAACTGGCCCTGCAAGAAATATTAAGGCAGGTTCTATAAAAGGAGAAAGACCCCAAGAGTGATATAGAACAGACATTTACAGAGACAGTCTATAGAAACAAGGACTTCACAGGCAACATGATCACAATAAATTCATATCTTTCTTTCTTTTTAATTTATTTTTTATTTTTTATTTTTTTAAAGATTTTATTTGAGAGAGAGAGATAGTGAGAGCAGGAACACAAGCAGGGTGAGTGGGAGAGGGAGAAGCAGGCTTCCCGCCAAGCAAGGAGCCCGATGCGGGGCTCGATCCCAGGACCCTGGGATCGTGACCTGAGCCAAAGGCAGACGCTTAACAACTGAGCCACCCAGGTGCCCCTAAATTCATATCTTTCAATAATCACTTCCAACGTGAATGGCCTAAATGCTCCCATAAAACAGCACAGGGTTCCTGATTGGATAAAGACAGGACCCATCCATATGCTGTCTACCAGAAACTCATTTTGAACCTAAAGATACATCCAGACTGAAAGTGAAGGGATGGAGATCCATCTTCCATGCCAACGGACCTCAAAAGAAAGCTGGGGTAGCAATTCTTATATCAGACAAATTAGATTTTAAGCTAAAGACTGTAGTTAGAGACACAGAAGGACACTATATCATTCTTAAAGGGTCTATCCAACAAGAAGATTTAACAATTGTAAATATCTACACCCCCAACATGGGAGCAGCCAACTACATAAGCCAACTGTTAACCAAAATAAAGAGTCATATTGATAATAATATATTAATTGTAGGAGACTTCAATACTCCACTCTCAGCAATACACAGATCAGCTAAGCAGAAAATCAACAAAGAAACAAGAGCTTTGAATGACACACTGGACCAGAAGGACCTCATAGATATATACAGAACATTCCACCCTAAAACAACAGAATACTCATTCTTCTTGAGCGCACATGGAACTTTCTCCAGAATAGACCACACACTGGGTCACAAATCAGGTCTCAACCAATACCAAAAGATTGAGATTATTCCCTGCATATTCTCAGACCATAATGCTTTAAAACTGGAACTCAATTACAAGAAAAAATTTGGCAGAAATTAAAACACTTGGAAGCTAAAGACCACTCTGCTCAAGAAGGTTTGGGTCATCCCACATCGGGCTCCTTGCTCAGTGAGGAGCCTGCTTCTCCCTCTCCCTCTGCTGCTCCCCCTGCTTGTTCTCTCTCTCTCTGACAAATAAAAAAAAATCTTTAAAAAAAAAAAAAGAAAAGAAAATTAAAAAAAAAAAAAAAAAAAA